>NW_004524793.1:770143-772353 GCF_000260255.1 Octodon degus
GGCTTATAATAATAGTTAGAAAAGTTCATTATCATTTTTGTCATAGAATATTACTAACTATGTTCCAAAGTTTCTGAAAAGATTTCACTTTTGGGAGCTTTCCAAACATTTAGACTGTAGAATAAGACAGAATGGCCTAGGAAGTCAGGAAAAATGAAGTTCTCAGAATCCTTTTAGAGAGTAAATGATTGCTACGATTTCAAAAAGATAATTATTTCTCCACAGTCAGTGTGAGTATGAGTGTTCTTTCTCTTTTTAATCAGATTTTATTGGTACACATTAGGATATTTATAATAAAATCCATTGTACAGAATTTTTACTTATCAATTATATATAACTTGTTTCTTTTTTTTTTAATTTATGTTTTTGAATTGGGTATGAATCATTTATGTGGAAATGGAGATTACTGAAAGAAGATAGTCACTGACCCGACATTCTAATGGTGTTTCCTTTCGCTACTACCAGAACGTCAGGTCAAGGATCATGACAAGTTTTGTCACTTTTTGTTCTTTCTTGAATAGATACACCAAATGCTTGCAATGGTATTGCAGGGCACCAGACACAACTGATAAATATAAACAGATGAAATAATGTTTAGTTGAATGAAAGACCAGACACAACGCAGGACCCTCAGGATGAAACCGCAGAGATACCAGGATGATAGTTACCCTCTTTATCAGTCTTACCAGATTGCAGTAGATGCAATAATTTGAAAGACACCTTTCATAATAGTCAGTCTTTTAACTGTCAAACCAATTAACTGTAGTCATTGTATAAGCATTTAGCAAAAGTCTAGGATTATTTCAGACATACACATGTATGATAAATACACAAAAAGGAAAGCATGATATGCTTCTAAGATGATGTAAGTCCCTATATCCATAATAATAAGAAAAATGATAATGCTTCAAAACAAATAAAAAATCAAAAGGAACAACAGAACGAGAATGAACTATAGTAGCACACCATTATCTAAGAGTTCTGAATTGATTTTTAAATAACATGTTTCAAAAAATAGAAACAATTGCTGCTGAGAATGAAGTGAATTTTGGTGCTATGTCTCAAAATAGGCCTGTAAAATTATTTCACACTTTTTACTATGTGATAGAAAAATCAGTAAAGTTAAAAACTAATAAGCAGATAAATAAAAAGAGGCTGATAAATTGAGGATTGTCTTGATTTATAGGTACAATGTAAAGGTGATTATAACATATAGTAAGTATTTAAATTTTACAAAGTGTTACAATACAACACACATGGCCATTAATCCCCTTGCTTCAGATACACCTAACCATCATTCTTACCACTTTCTGAAATAGTCCTGGAAGTTCTCCTTTGATAATTTCTTTACCCAACATGATCAAAAAATTCTGTAAAGTCTGCTACCAAGTTCCATAAAAGCAAATTAATAAAAACAATGTGATAATGTAATTTATCACATAATTTACATTAATGTAATTCAAGGGATCAGGCATCATGTGATATCTGACTCAACCAAAGTCAAAATGACCATGTATCTTGGTTCTTTTGATTTGATTCAGAAGATAGAGGAAGCCAAGACAATAAACTTAAAGACATTCACAAGAGAGGACTGCCAGCACTGCTTCAGAAGGTTACTATATTGCAAACAACAGGGTGTATTTTGAGGGTGATTGATTAAAATGTGTCCTTACTTAGTGTAATTTTTTTTATTTTAAACAGCCATATTATCTGTCTGTCTATCTATCTATCTATCTATCTATCTATCTATCTATCTATCTTCTATTTTGGTACCAGAGTTAGAACTCAGGACCTTGTACTTGCTAGGCAGGCACTTATGCCACTGAGTTATATCCCAACCCATAGTATTTTTCAATCATCTCTAATTCCCTTTGCCACTTTAGAAAGTCTGCATCACTAATCTTTTGGGCTTTCACCTTGAGATTAGCAACATAACTATTTCAACACTCTTACGATTATAAACACTAATTGTGTTTCAACATAAAACTGAGTTGCTAGCTATTTTTGACACAACATTTCTTATGAACAGTGACAAATATATATTTCAAGAAGTGCACTATATTGGAATATTTTGCTGAATTCACACACCTACAATATCTAAATAACAATAGAATACCCATCTCTGACAAAAATAAACAAAAAAGAGGATACAAATGAAGGACCATTTTGTATCCATATATTCAAAATAATTAGGATAGATATACAGCTAC
>NW_004524793.1:775134-777617 GCF_000260255.1 Octodon degus
TTTCTGATTTTGTCAAAGTTTCTTACTTTTAATAAGTAATAGTTTATATACTCAGATTTTTAGATTTTTTTCCAAAAATTTGTTTTATTTATTTATTTTTCTATGCATTTAGTACAGGGTCTACAGGGTCTCACTACATAGATGAAACTCAGAGTGATTCTCCTGCTTTCAGCCTCCCCACAGACCTGTTCCACCATGCACAGTCTCAATCACCATCTCAGTGAGCCCTGGAGGCAGGGCTGGCAGGGCCCACAGGGGATCGAACCCCGAGTCCCTGTGCTCTGCCTAAATAGGTGCTTTAGTCTGCGGAGTTATCTGGCTGGCTCCAATCCAAAAATTTAGACACATAAACCAATCAAATAAATAAATAAAATTAATTCAGTAATAACTGCTTTAATTTAATTGCTCCTGGTTCCTAGTATCTCTAGCACTCCTTCATCCCTGGAAATTCTCTGAATTGGCCTACAGGACTGCTTGTATGCAGCAACCAAGAAAACAATACACTATTTAGTGAGTAATATTGTCCTGCCTAGTTTGTAGATTACAATGTGCCTGTCAACTTCCTTATATTCAACTCCTTTGATTATAGTTGTGTCTTAAAATCAGGAGCAATTTCTACTTGTCAAACTTTTTCCATTATTGTTGGAAAAATACATTCATCTATTTTTCTTAAAATATCAGACCTTCACATTATGTGCATACTGTTGGCATCCATAAATCACCATCTCCATATCTTCCTCTAGATATCCACTACATTCATATTTTTGAATGAAATACTCCTTTCTTTTCATTAATCTTAATCTGTGTTTCTTGAAAGAATTTCCTTCTCTAAAATTTCATCTTAAAACTACTTTTATCCAATAAGATTGCTTTGCTAACTGCATTACCTTAAGTACTTAAAGATCCAATGTCTTCTACAATGACATTTTATCCTATTTTTATCTCATTCACAGCCATCTGTTCACTACTCTAAATACGTGCTCTCAAAAACATATTTCAACTGGAAGTGCTGAATAATCTGCATGTGCTCTGAAGTGTTTCCATTTATCATTCAATTCACTAAATTCCTAATCAATAATACTAGAAAGGCAGTCAATTTTTTTCTAATTTATTCATTCATTCTTCACATAATACTTGTTTAATTTAGCAAGTGTGCTTTGAGCATTGTCTGTGGCAGACAATATAAGAGTATTAGTATAATTTGTCAAAGTTTCATATATATATACATATATGTATATATATGAAGGTGAATAGAAATAAAGGTAAAGTTGATTGAGTAAATACATCCTTCGTTTTTTTACGTAATGAATTTTCATCAAATCACAGCAATATAGCTTTTTAAGTCATTAACCTAAAGAGGTTAAAAGATAAGGAAGATAACACCAGAGTCATTAAAGGTCAAAGGCCTTTGGATGATTCATATAGACAAGAAAATGATCATAAATACAGAAAAAGGGTAATAAGGACTGAATTTATTTTTTTCTGTACATGCATACATTGCACTAGACAACCATTGGCAAGAAAAAGAGGAAAAAGAGGCTAAACTAAGAAGCTTGACCTGAAAACCTGTCCCACAATCATTCTACCATTTCAATCCCTTCCTCAGCCTTGCTCATTAAGTGATTTCTCCTCCTTTATTTTTCAAAATGATTATACATTTATTTCATGGATGAAAAATTAAGATCTTAGCAAAGCAACAGCAAACTGTCACTATATGCAAACCAACCATCACACTTCAAACACAGAAAGGGTGCAGACACATTGTCAAGCAAAGAGCTGCAGGACATGTAAGGCTTCTTTCTTTCACTCTTGCACTGTGTTGCTCAAGTCACTGAACCACTGGACTCAGGCCTGCACTTTCGAAGAAATATACTTGGTAGGTGGTTTATCAGGAATCCTACCAGCCTAAGAGAATAGATAAAGGGAAAGGACAGCAGAGGGCCACTGCAGAATGTCCTCAAACGAAGTTCCCAGGTTAATTTCTCACAGTGGCTGTCATATTCTGCACATTAGTCTCATATGATCGGGGGTTTTCTCAGGCCTTGGAGTCTGATAATCTTAAATAACAGTGCAAAGGAAACAATGGATGACCAGGGCATATACAAAGCAACTAATGTTAAAAACTCCAACCTAAAAACAACAACAACAAAAAATCATTTGAGACAAACATCTACTACTTCCTGAAAGAAAACCAAGACACTGCAACCTACCAGAAACAGAGAGACAGAGATGCAGCTACAATGAAATTAAAGGGGTTCTTGGAAAATAAATATTAAGTGAATTCAGAAATGAAATTGTAGACAATCCCATTTTGATGGGAGAGTCATAAACTCAGTAAAAATTAAAATAATATGTTAAGGGCAACTGCCAATTACAGCAAAGGAGTAAGGGGATGGATAGTAAGAGAAAAAAGAACACAAAATTAGAAGAGCATCAGAAGTCCAGCATCCAAGTACCTAGCAATCAAGATTTTATTTTATTTT
>NW_004524793.1:784113-815481 GCF_000260255.1 Octodon degus
ATATTATCATTTGACATTGATCGCTGTATTTTCCTCTTAATTCCTGTCATCCTGCTGAAATTTTTCATTAATTGTTCAAGAATTGTTTCTGATTTCCATCCTTTATTTATTTATTTATTTTAGGGAAGGGTTTAGAGTGTTCAGGGTCTCACTACTAGATCAGACTAATAGTGATCTGCCTCTTTACAGCCTCCCAAGAGATGGGATTACAGGCGCCTGCCACCATGTCTAGCCTCAATTGCCATCTCAGCATACCCTGGTGGTGGGGCCGGCTCGGCAGGCTTGGGTATCGAACTCCCAGTCCCTGCACTGCTTGCAGGTGTTTTAATCTGCTGAACTATTTGGCTGGCCCTCTGGTTTCCATCTTAAGTTACATCTGTATTCAGTATAGGAACCTGTAAACTTTCAAAAATTTTTATACCAATACAAGCTTCCCATTACATCCAATTTGTAATTGTATCAAGCAGGAATAAAAAGACAGTGCCTATTTTTCAAGATATTAAAAGGAATACTTTGGTGAACATATATCCTCAGATTCTGGATTTCAAATTTCTGCTCCAGATGTGGTCCTTCCCAGCAGTCTATATGAGGAAAGATTATCTAATTTAGTTCTATTTCTGCTTAAAAACACTAACTTGCTTTATGCCCAGTATTTATCTGATTAGCAGTTAATATACAAATCTCACAGTCATTTTCAATTCTGACCCTGAATTGCCCTGTCAGTGGCATTTAAGAATAGTCTTCATGTCTCGCTTCTGGATGTGGAGTATGGTAATATTTTAAAATATTTATGTAGTAACTATGTAAAACAGTAGCAGTTCTACAGATTAAACTAGAAAATGAATTTTTGTCTGACAAATAAGATTCTATCATTGGATTCTAATTTAATTCAGGGTTGTGTTCCCATGTTATGGATGGCAATATGCAGTGGGCCTCGCCAAGAATGCAGCTTCAGCTGTCATCAGCACAAATCAGGCAGAGTCAGCAGTGCAAACCTCCGCTCTCCAAAGAGCATCTTTCTTTTCCTCCCTAGGATGCAAAGATGGAATAGCAGGGAAAGTGTTTCTAGGCCTGTCGTCGAATTCCATTCATTTAGGTCATAAAGACTGCATTCCAACTTTATCATTGATTGCCTAATTCTTTTTTGGCCAGTGTCTATAATGTGCATTGCCAATTTCTTTGTATATAGGTATGTGTACACTATCAAGCAATATATCTGTAATCATGATAGTAAAAAACTCAAATCATGCACAGGAAATAAACTTTTACCAAAACAAAGACTAGCATGTCTTAAATTATCAGCATTATTGTAAATTCAGTTATGGTCAGAAAAAAACATACTTTCTAGTTCGTTTCTTGTATAATTATACACTGGGCAAAGAATTCTGCCAAGAAATACACACTCACAATCAGTCCACCTGGCAGTTTGATGCAAGTTTTACTCAGTTCAAACTTTATTTAATTATTAATTTTTTTAAAGAGAGTACAAATTAGACTCAAAACAGAAAAGAATACAAGTGACACAGGTTCACTTAACAAAGTAAATGAATTTCACAGTATTCATTGTAATACATAATATTGTCTTCTAACCAGTTATTGATATTGTCAGATATATCCATGTAAAATTGGAATAAGAAAGAAAAAAGTATAAAAATTAAGACAACCATTTTGTAGTGAAAAAAATATATATCTGTCCATACGAAATAGCATAGATGTACAACTATTTTATCTTAGTTCAATGAGAAGAAAGTTTTGAACTAATAGTGTTTAGATAAGATATCATGTCTACATCTGGTACTATGAATAATCACTAAGAAGACAATATGCAATGTATTAATTATTGCAACTGCCCTACTAAACTGTTTTAAAACTGTTTCATTGCTACTTCTTTCTCAATAAAATGAATATTAAGAAGCAAATTAAGAAGACAAAAAGGAGATACAATTAGAAAAAGAAGACAAAACAAATTAAAGCACCAACTGCACTGTTAGTGGGAGTGCAGACTGGTATAACCAGTACGGAAATCAGTGTGAAAATTCCTTCAAAAGCTAGAATTGGAGATCCCATTAAAGCCAGTTATTCCCCTCCTTGGTATTTTTCCAGAAGATGTGAACACATCAAAACACAGCAATATATGTGCACCCATGTTTAAAGCAGCACAATTTGTTATTGTGGAAACAACCCAGATGCCCATTAACTGATAAATTGATAAGGAAGATGTGGTACTTTTACACAATAGAATATCATTCAGCTTTAAAGCATGTTAAATTTGAGTCTTTTGTTGGTAAAGGGATGCAGCTAGAGAACATACTCTTAAGTTAAATAAATCAGACCCACGTGTATAAACATAATATTGTCTCCTTATTGTGAGAACCTGAAAGAGAAAAATGAAATCTGAAGAGTACAACACACATTGGTAAAAGGGAATGAACTTATTCAAAAGGAAAGATTACTGAGTTGAGGAGAAGACAGAAGAGGGAGTGGAGGAAAGAGACTTATCTATGCACGTAAGCAGGACGGCTTGGACAACTGTACTGTGCATTTCTGCTAGTCGAACTTTGTTTTAAAACTGGTTCATCCAGCTAAAAATATTACCCAGAAAGGCTACAACTAGAATATCAAAATAATACTTATAGGAGCTGTAACCTTTAGCAGTCTCTGGAACTTGTGAAACTATTCTGAAAAGTAAAAACACAAACACTGAGTATTATGATCACAGAAAGGCATGTGGGGCTCTCCAATGTCTCAAAAAAGGAAATTTCTCACCACACTCTACGGCTTCTGCTAACACATGTAATAGGAAGTGGATATCAGACATCCATTCTCATTCACTGTAATGTGAATGCAAAGCGTGGAAACAGTAAAAATGTGCAGTGTTGGCATATTTCCTAGCCCTCCAGTCTTCAGGAGAGTAGGAATTATTTATGGATGTTCTGGCACTGTTCTAACATCGAAATGTCTGCAGGTCTTTCTCCATCGAGGACTTTGGCATAAAAATGTCCTATACAGATTTCCATGCATTAATCTTAAATGTAAAAGTGGGTGGTTGGGACTATCAGTTATTAAATGTATTAAAAAGGACTCAGTTGCATGTTTGTTTACGTATTTTTCTATGCTTTTCTTTGTACTGTTAACCACATGACTTTATTAAAATTATAGTTAGCTCTGCTGAGAAGTAAAGTTTCAATTAAAGATAATAATACTATGGTATTCAAATGTCCCTGGCAATGTGTATGTATGCCTATGTTTCCTTATTATCTTTTCTCTGTGTACACACAAACAAACAAAAACAGGAAAGTAATGACTTTTTAACAAACCTGCTTAAATTTTTAAAATTTTCTGGAAAGATTTCTTTTTTTCTAATAAAAGGAATGTATCAGCACTCACCAGAGGAACAGATTTAGTGTAAAATATATGAAAAGTATAGGATACAAGTCAGGATTACAATGGTGACTTCAGAGACCCGTGTAGAAGATTGAAGAGAAGGCTGCACATGGGAGATACAACTGAAAGGCTAAACCTGAAATTTACAGTGAAGTCCCTTGCAAGTTCATATCAGGAAGCCAAAGGAGAACCTAAACTGTAGCATCATGTAACTCAGTTATGTCCCAAATTTTCTGATCAAGGAGATTAGGGGACCACAGAGCAACATGATCGATGATGCAGAGTGTGTGTAAGGAGAGTCACATGGAGAGAAAACAGTCTCTCAGGCTTTCACACAAAGTAAATTGGTCAAGCAATGGCTGTGACTCATCCACATGGTTGACACTGACAAAGGATCTGCAAACTGTGCTACAAAGCTGCAGGATAAATCCTGAGGGTACCTGCCTGACCTTATCAGATACAAAAGTTACATTTCTTGTTACGTAGGTCTTGCTTTATCATGGTTTTAACCATCCAACAGAAAAGTACAAAAATGAGGAATATAAAGTAAAGCCATATTAATATGCTGAGCTGTGAAAGGCTCAAGTCAACATCTTCTGTGGATAGCCCAGCACTGCTGTGGACTGCTGGACTGTGTTGGATTGTTTTGTTGAATTCATGCAACTAAAGTATTTAGATGCCAATGGAATACCCATCTCTGACAGGGCTAACAAAAAAAAGGGGATACAAAGGAAGGACCATTTTGTATCTGTGTATACAGAATAGTTAGGATAGATATACAGTTACTTTTATTTAATTCAATGAGAAAAAAGATTTGTAGTAATAGTGTTTGGACAGGATATCATGTCTTCATCTTGTACTATGGATAACCACTAAGAAGATAACAATGTACAATGTATTAATTATTGAAACTGTCCTATTAATCAGTTTTGAAACTGTCTCATTGCTATTTGTTTCTCAATTAAAAAAAAAAAAAAGAAGAAGCCAAAGGAGCTGCACTAGGAGGCTGAGGAGTTTGATCAGGAAGTCTGGTGATGGATATCTGGGGGCAATGGTGAAGACTGGAGCTCTGCCAAAGAAATAGAACTGAAAGACTCAAGCCTATTGCTGTGTGCTACCTGCTGCCAAGGTCGGTCTTCCCTCCTCAAGAAGGTAATCACCCAAGCACAGCCAGAACCATGCAAAATCAATCAGTTTGGCCAGTTGTGGGGAACCTGTGGCAGATGTATTGCACCAGACACTCACAGCCCTCACTGCCCTCCCAAGAACCAAGCTGACCCAGCAGCCAAACATTCAGGGGAAATTGCTGCTATGGCATTTTGTTATAAGTAGGTGGGTTTGGTGTTGCAATTTGGGTACTCACGCTCTAAAGGCTTTACCATCATTGACCTAGATACTTTTATTCAAATTGTCACCAAAATTAACTATCATAGATTATGTTCCCTGAACAGTGGGATACAAAAGAAAGCATTTGAATTGTTGTGCTGTTTTCTCATAAATTGTAAACTGGGCCAGTTTCTACCTCACCCTTTTAAATGAATAGTGGTCACTGGTGGCTGTCCATGTGTTTTTAAAATAAGGAATCCTGAGGTTTTAAAATAACCCTGAAATAAATCTATCACATTACCTATATTCAGAAAAGAAGCCATGCATTTCCAATAAGTAAAAGAGAAAAATCTTAGATCAGCTTTCCATCTTCATTCATGTAACCGAAATCCAGATACTCACTCATATGGTTTTCATAGTAAAAAATCTTGAAATTTCTATAGATGTCAAAAGATAAAACAGGTCAGTGAAATATTTCAGAATACTTGAAAGTGTGTAGCCAAAAACAAAAACAAAAACAAAAAACTGAGAATCTGAGCAAAGGAATACTAGTTATTTAGGTGAAATAAACCTATATGGTTAACCTCACCTTGGCAGTTATCTAGGAGAGTGAGGCGGGGCCCTTGGCTGTGCTGTTTACATCCAAATTTTGCTGTTCTTTGATGAGAGAGTGACAATATTCACTGTAAATATCCACAGTTGGGGGATGTTCCATGTGGCATTTGTATAAAAGTAGGAATTATCCACCCTTTTTTGAAGGTTTCTACTGAGACACACATACTGTGTATAGGCTTTTTACTTGGTATATGCAATGTGAATGTGGAATATAAATCTAAATTTTTTCTAGAGGTAATCTAAAAAGTAAGACTGAGAAGAATAATAAAAGTGTAGCCCAAAGCATATTGATGCCTTTGTTCTCCAACTTTTTTTTTGTAAAATTCAGCCTCAAAATAATCATGTGTGTGAATATAAAGTTTTCTCTCCAGTTCTATTGCCTTGGTGTATTCATGTATCTCAAAGGCCTTATTTTAAGATGATAGCACACATAGATAGTTTCCTAAGTAAGTTTCTGTCTTTGTTTCTGTAGTTGTAAGACAAACTCTTCATGATATGCCATTAAAGTACCACACAGAGGAAGATGTAGGCTCAGTGTTTGATCTGGAAGCTAGAATTTGCCTTTATCCAAGCAAAGAGGCCTCTTTTGTCTATTTTTCCCATATTTAATCATGATCCTATTTAACTAAGGAAGTAGAAATATTTAGATTAAAGCAAATTACTAAATATAACACATTGCTAGAATATATGTGTAAAGTAACTCTGAAACAGAATTATATGTATTTAATGGGCAAATAAACATATATTTGAAGAGCATCTGAAATCAGATTTGACATTTGTAAAACTAAACACAGCGGAATACCAGTATATTTGCCTCTGAATGAACACATTGGATTTGATATCTCAGTACAGTTCCAAATTTACCCTTGTATGATTTTTCATCACACATTTTAAAAAATACAAGGACATTTATAAAGAGTAAAAGAAAATCCTAAAACCATTGTATCATTTGTAGTTCATCTTTTGAATCCAAAAGTTTCAGAAGACAGAGTTCACAACTAGTTATTTTCCCAGCTAGCTTCATATTAACAAATTTCAGCCATCGTAGTCAAGAAATTGACCTTTACTAAGTGATAGTTTTACTTACCATTCGTATTCCAGAGCCTCATCTTCTTTTCACAAATGCTTGTATTGATTATATTCCGGGTCTCCAAAGGAGAATTTTCTGAGCTAAACAAGTTCTTTGTGTTGATGAGTAGTTTATGTGTGGACCCTGATTGCTTAGACTCCTTTTCAAAGCTGATTCTTGCCAGAGTATTTTGTGTTTCAATGATACTGTGTCATTAATTCTACATCGCCTTGCTGGGATAAGTTTGTTTTTTTTTTTTTTTTCTTTTTTCATTCACAATGAAACAAGTAGCTCAATGTAAAATACATTCATAGATGAAGTTTTAAAACATGTCAAGTAACAAATCAAAGTAGCACATATACACTCATTTGCTTAAGAGGACGAAGGAAAATAACTGAAACAAACAAATAAACAAATATAAATTTCTTTGTTCCAGTCTCTTACTAGGAGGTTCATTGTTGCTTTCTTAGTTTCATAAAATCACTATAACCTGACAAGTTAAAAATAGGGCTTTGGTAGAACTTTCTACAATTTTATATAAATGAAAACCCGAGACTTGTAAAATAACAGAAATGGAAATGTAGAGAAGAAAATTTAAAATGCTAGAAAAATAAAATATGACTAGAAATATTGTAAAGCTGTGTTAGATATCCCTTGAGGAAGGAGACTTTTGAATAC
Organism: Octodon degus; assembly: GCF_000260255.1. NCBI lineage: Eukaryota > Metazoa > Chordata > Mammalia > Rodentia > Octodontidae > Octodon > Octodon degus. The sequence goes on from NW_004524793.1 coordinate 791,186, forward strand.
ATGATTGGACTGTTGTTCCTACCTAAGAGATAAATGATACAAAAGCAAATTAATAAAACTGTATGCGCTACGCATCCCTGTAATTCCAGTACCGCGGAGGTTGAGACACAAGGATCACTATGTGTCTGAGCTGCACAGTGAGAACCTGTACCAAATACATTAAAAAAAAATTCTGCAATCGATATTGATAAAATTAATCCTGGTCCCTTCTGAATAAATCTAGAGACCAGGCTTCTTCAACAAATATTTACAACAGACTACTAGCATCAAAACCATTCACAGGTGGTGTCACCATTTTTAAATAAAAATCAGAAGCAAGCCAGAGAAAGTTATAAAATTTATTTATAGAAAATATTCCTCAGCTACTTTTGATAATTGTATACCTCTTTGAAATAATTAGGAAAAATACTTTATAGAACAATGGCTTAAATTAGTACTAACTGGTAAACCAAAGAGTATGATTGAAGATGTGACAAGAATCTCATTCTCGTGGTAACAAAAGCACAAATTAGGCTAGAAAATCTGTTTCTAATTCAGTTTCTCTGCTGTCTAAAATTGATCTAGTCCTCTTCATGTTTCTTAGGAGTAGACATTGGCCTTAGGTCTATGCCTCTGCTTGAGGTAGTAGACTAGAGCTGGGATAGAGTACAGAAAACTGGGCAGAATGTATCAAAGACCAACGACTCTTAGACTCCCAAGCATTGCACACAGAACCAATCAGAAAATGATAATTTGATGCCTCACTTAAATCTGATGTGACCAATCACAAACATACTATTTTCAGTATTTTATTTATGTCAGCTGTGAACCCAGTTAGTCTTTCCATACAACAGTTTAAATCTGGTGCCAAATCTAGTGAGGTTTTGATAGACCTCCTCTCTCAATGTCTCATGAGCAGAAGGAAAAGCCAAACTAGAGGCTTCAGATGGGGGAAACATCTTTCTCTTTTCCTTTAGCCTTCTGTGATTCTCTTTACCTGGTGCACTCTTACCCTGTACAGCAAACCTCTTTTCCACTTTCAATATACGTCCACTTGCACTGCCTTTTCTGTGTGTCATGTTCAATTCTTTGTTCATGACACCAAGAACCTTGAAAGAATCCCAGAGGACCCTTCATGTGGTAACGTGGTGAATACTGGAATGAGAGTTAATAGAAGAGTTGATGATGGAGCAGGTTACTGATAGAGCATTTTGCCCTTTCTGTATCCACAAAAACACTCTTGAATCTAACTTTGTATCGGAAAAGAAAGGTGGCAAAATCTATGAAATGTGACGTTTTCTGAATAGAACAATCTAAAAATCCAATTATCATCTTATTCAATAGAACTACTAGTCTTTTACAGTAACTAAAATCAGAGGTTTTGCTAGAGTTAAGAGAACACTCATTAATGATACCTGTTCTCCAATACTGTTTGATGAGCCAGATATCTTCAAATTCTCATCTACCCTCTGCTCAAAGCCATTGCATTTAATCTACACTATTAAAGTATAAAATTCTATACTGTGCTAAACTTCAGAAGGAGAAGAAGCAGTAAAAAGAATAGTTTTTGGTAAAAGAACTTGCAGTGAGAATAGAATTTTCCCTAAATACTAGAATGAATATCCATGAGTTATTCATCATTCCTGTTTTAACTCCGTCCCTCATAAATGCAGATAGTATGATGTGAGCACATTTATTTTTCAGGTGAAATTGTCAGATACTTCATAGTGACAATGGCTGGCATTTCTTAGGGAAGAAATCTAACAATTTTAATTGCATGCACTGCAAGGCAGTCACCAACAATTTAAAACATTTCCCACAATTGGAGAAATGCTCATAGACCTGACAAGCACAGTGACTGTTTTCCTTTGGGTAATAAAACCAGCTTCATTTCTCTTGCTTTTGCCTGTAGCTCCTAAATGAAAAAGAAAGGTGATTTTTATATGAAGTATATGCCTGAAGTACTCTTCCCACATTATTCAGTAGTCAGGTGTCCACTACTTTCAATCTAAGATCTTTTACAAAGAAAATAAATTGGTAGATTGGGAGGCTTATTTTTTAAATAAAATCTACTTAATGAACTTAATCTGGAAGTCAGTTTTCATTTAATTCTAACAAAAGAGATTTCCTAAGTTTGATATTATTTTTTAATAAAGATTAAAAATACTAATAAAGTTTCTTCTGAGCAGTCAATAGCTCTTTTTTCCACTTTAACTTTTTAAAAATAAAACGACTATTTGAGACAGGGAATTAACTGACTTAAGTGTTATGTTAAAAACTTACATCTTTATGAATAGAATTATCACTTACAAATATATATACATACATGCACATATATATCTTCTCTTTGAACATGTTATTTAACTTATTATACTTAAATAATATTAATAAACAATAAGACAAAATGAGGAAATAATGGTCCATATCAGATTTTGGACATTCTCATAGCAAATCTCTGGATAAATATTAAAAGAAGGTGGTACCTCAAACACATGGGACATTACTAATTTTGATCAATTAATAAAATGCTAAGTTCAACTTTGGCATAATCTATCAGTAACTCAATTTCTTGAAATTATTGGTTTAGCCAGCTTACTTGGGTCTAGTATTAATTTTGAATTTATAGCACCAAAGTCCAGACAGAAAGAATTATCAGTAAATGTTAATTTAAATAATAATGTTAAGTTTTAAAATGCATACCCAACATTTACCTGAATATCTTCAGACAATTGAGTACACACCTACATGTATATCAGGAACTGTACTAAATACAGAGAACACAATGATTAATCAGGCAAAGGTTATTTTGGGTGTCATCAAATTTGTATCTGAGTAAAGATAAAAATTTATGAAGAAATATATTTTCTAAGAGACTCTAAATCATTTTTAGATAAGTTTAATGAAAATAGCAAATGGGATTTATAGACACTTTGCTTAAAGTCAGGAAAAGGCTTCCCGTTAAAGTGATTTTTAGATGCAGACTTCAAGGACAAGAAGAAACTAGTCATTATAAGAAGGGAAACAAGGAAAGAAGGAAGGAAGTGGAGAGGAGTGAGGGAGGGAAAGAAAGAAGGAGAGGAAAGGAAAAGAAATAGGTAAAAGAATAAAGAAAGATCATAAGGGAAGGAAGGAGTAAAGAGGGAAAGAAAAAATAAATCAAATATATGTGCTAATTGTCAGCTATCTCCATCTGGATCTAATTTCTACCACAATTCTTGCTGCACAAAGATCTCAAGTCAGAGAAGTGTTGACAGAAAAGGAAGATGAAAAATGCCCCATTTTTCAGAAATAAAAATAAATTCAATTTGAAAACGACACATGAATAAGTGGAACTTAGTTTCCACCAAAATTATGGAATGTAAGTCTAAATATATTATTTCCATTTATAAGAAAATATTAATCACTAGGAATTGGCACCTGTCCATTAATAATAAGTTATCTCAGATTTAAGTAATTTTCTGTGTTGATCTTGTTGGAAAATTGGCGATGACAATTTGTAAGAATTAATACAAGATATTCAAAATCCTCCAGTGAATCCTTGGAAGACCTGTGTGAGTCGTGGGCATATATATGATGACTCTGTCAAACGTTCCATATCATATGCTATATATGTACATATATATATATATATATATATATATAGTATATTCAACATATATATGAATGTTCATCCAAATATATTTATGTATGCATGTGTATGTTTATGTGTTTAAGAATAGTAAGAGTACTAAGAACTTGTCTCCAGTAATACCCAACAGAATTATCTCCTCTTATCTCTGAAACTAGAAACCAAACCTATATGATGACTGAGGCTTTGTTACTAGAGAATCTGTGCTGGCTGGAAAGAAATGGTATGACTCTAGAGATACAATTTCCTTAGCAAGAGGCCAATTGACTTCTGAGTGATGTTTACCTTAGGTTCAAGTTGATCATTTAGAAGTGTACAGAACATTTTCAATGTTTCTTCTAAGTGATATTCTTTCAAATAGTTTTAAAGAAAAGTATAGTCACTTTTACTGATTTTCAGGTTAAACATACCCTGTACTGTCACCTGTAACTTTTTATTCAACATTTTGACCCTTTCTCTATGAATACTTCAAATCATCAATAAGCAGCATAAAGTATGTTTCTAACCAATGAGCACAGTGTGTGTATTCTAAGCCACCTCCATAGACACTAAGGGTATAATATAATAAATGAGGAATTAAAAATTATTTAGAGCTCAGTCAGGATAAGGGATCCTATTGAATTGCCTCTATGATCTTTAAGGACCTTGATGGATCTGATTCCATCTGCTCCCCTCACTGCTGTCTGAGTTCCTGAGCTCCGAGAACTATCAGAACAGGTTCTTAAATCCTGCAGACCCCTGCTGCAGCCAGGGAAAATTGCTCAGGCCATGGCACTCTGGGCCCACCTGCTGTCATTCTTCATCTTCCTTTTCACCACTGCCTTTGCTCGCCCCATCCTCTCCCTCCACGCTAACCATCCAACCCTGTGAACTGGCCTTGGACTCTCTTTTGAAGTTTTTCCAGAAAGTCTCACTCAGAATCCCTAGATTTCAACTAGCTGCGTCTTTTACTTATTCATCACCATTTACCTAATGAACCTAAACATGTGAATTATAAATCTCTCTAAATCAAATGAACCTAAACATGTGAAAATCAACGCATTAAAAGTGGTCCAATTAAAGAAAAACTGTTGTGGTCTGATGTGGTGGCACATGCCTGTAATCCCAGCACTTCAAAGGCTGAGGCAGGAAAATCACCACCTAGCAGAGGCCAACTGGGCTACAGAATGAGTGCAAAGCCAGGCTGGACTACATAGTAAGACCTTGTCTCAATCAATCAATCAATCAATCAATCAATCAATAAACAAACTGTTGTGAACATATGATCAGACTAAATATTCTCTAATAGTATATGAAATATTTTGGCAAAAAAATGCTAGTCTATGAGGATCTTTGTTTGGGGGTTGCTGGCTCAGGATGCCTAAAGGGCAGGTCTGCCAATGCATGAGGATCTGGGGATCGAACCACGGCATCCTGAGGCTGACTGCTTTGTTTAAGCAGGCATTTGAATATCTGAACTAATAGGCAGACCCCTCAAAATACTAGTCCAGGTCCATAAATATTGAAACCATAGTAAAAAATAAGAATAAACAACGTTAAGCTTCACTATGGGACAGGATCAGTGGAGTATACACATATGACTATGTAATGACATGTACTAGATAGACTGGCAGGATCAGAAGTGGGAGAGTTCTGACTGGCTATCTATCTGTAGAGTGAGAGCCAGAAGAGTCCACAGCAGCCATCTGCACACTTTAGAGCAGAATGTTCCAGTAGGTGCACAGCCTGATACGGTGAAAGCCTTGGAATAAGGGGAATCATGGATGCAGTGCAAAGTGGAAGCCCTGGAAGTTCACTGCACATCTCCCACCCTTGTGGTTTGTGTCTAGTTGTCCCCCAAAAACCTCATGTAGTCATTGGGATGGCTCCTGTAGTTTGTGACTAGTTCATGATCCAATGCTGGGCTTATGGTTTAGTACACCCTTCTGAGGCAGATAGTCTGAATACAATATAGGGAGGGGAGAGAGGCTTGCTAGCTGCCAGCAGTTGCTGCTCCTCCCTTTTCTCTTTGCTGTTTCCACCTGCCATGAACTACTGCCCTCTGCCATCTGCCACCCTGCTTTGGAGCCAAATGAGTGTGGACTGATTCCTCCACTAACTATGAACTAAATAAACTTTTCTTTCCTTAATTTTGGGTGTTGGGTATTTTGACCTAGCAATGAGAGGAAAGTAACTAAGACAGATACCTATGGGAGCATGGGTTGAAAGGCTGAAGAAACTGGAGTTTAATGTCCAAAGGCAATGACAAACAGGAGCTCTTGAGAAATAGGGAGGGTCACTTCTAACTCTTTCCTTCTTCATCTTGTGCAAGCTACAAGCCCACGGGGTGGGACCACTTACTTCCAGGTTGATCTCCCATTTGCTGGCCTACTTGTCAGTCATCCTCAGATGTATCCAGAACTGTGCTTTCCTAAACTTCTAGGCACTTCTCAATCATTTCAGTTAATGGAGCATGATTTACAGTCATATCCTTCAAGAGGACCCAGTAAACTACTCTCTTCAAATAGGCCCTAACACCTATGTCTTAGGGGACATTCGCAACTAAATCCATAACAGCCAATCTTTCTTTGATGGAGTTTTGCAATCGTGCTTTATATTTTAATGGCAAAGGAATAAAGATAAGAAGAACAAAATGAATGATTGCAGGTCAAACTGATGTGATGAATGCAATGAACATTTATTGGTACTTCACTAAAGTATCACTGCTAAGTGGATAGAGCTAAAATTAAGTCACAGCTAATATATTCCTTAGAAATGTGTATTAGCTGGTCAGTGGGAAACAGGTAGTCAAAGAGTGAGAATAGAAGCAAAGGGCCGGGGACATAGCTCAGTGGCATAAGCACCTGCCTGGCAAGCGCAAAGTTCCTAGTTCAATCTCCAGTACTGAAAAAAAAAAAACAAAAAACTTGACATATGATTACTCTCCCATGTAAAGTCAGTTAGGTACACTCAAGAACCACAGATTTTATAAACTCATAGAATCCCAAGAAAAATGAAGGGGCATTTTATTTTTATATTGAGAGTTCCAAAATACTCTGACACTGTAAGAATATAAAAATGACTGGAATTATTTGAACAGCAATATAATTATAAGATTGTCTTTATAATAATAATTCACAACAGTGTAATAATACAGTTTGTAAGATGGAAGCACAAATGCATGCCATGCATTTTACATATGTAATTGCTGTTATTCAGACAATAACTGAACCAGAGCTCTACTCAGCCTTATTTCCGTAGAGGTGGACATTCATGGATAGTGTTTATTATTACTGTTAGCTGAAAATATGCCCTACCATACACTGAAATGCCCCAGAGTAAGAATTACCAATTATAGATAAAACAAGTTAATAATATTTGTCCTGATATATTTCCACCAAAATTTTTGTCATATATTTTATGATATATAGATATATAGTTGTTTTCATTGTTATTTCAGAAGCAATTTCTGTTATCTGAATTCAGCAGTTTACAAGTGACTCTCACACCTTAGTTCCAAAATTCAGTGGATGGAGACAGAAAACTAAAACTGGGCTTTGTCTTGAGGACGTGATGTTGGATGACATGCCGTTAGTAGAGAGTATGATTGTAACATAATCATGAACAATAAAAATAGCAATAGTTTACTTTCTTATTCAGAACCTCTTAGGATCCTTTCAGTTTATTATATATGACAGAGTCAAGTTTAGCTCTTAAAATATTAGTGCATCTAGGGCCAGCAAGATAGCTCAGTGGTCTAAAACTCTGGGCTTAAGCAAACTTAGGCAAGCATGTGGGGACCACAGTTCAATCCCCAGCACCATATATTATGTCAGCCCAGCCCCCCAGGGTGGGCTGAGCTGGCCACAAAAACAAAAAAGTTATTTTTTAAAAAGGAAATTAGTGTATCTAGATGTAACATTATACCACTCATATCAAAGACACTATTGTTTATCTTTATAATGCATAAAATTTATTTTTGAGATGCTTACAATTATAAAAGAGTCTTATGTTCACAACATAAACTTTAAAAGCATAAACCAACGGTATGTCTACAGTATGTGGCGATATAAACTAAGAGAAGCTTTAATAGGTTGCCAAGCCCTAAATTTACAAGGAAGTTAAGGATTCATCTTTATTTTCAAATTGCAGAAAACACCTTGAGATCTTCACGATCCTCCCTGTTACCATAAAAGGCATTATTTGAAGTCAGAAAAATGCAATCATCAGCAAGTAAGCTAAACTCATTGTTGTTAGTAAATTGGAAAAGATAAGAAAGCAAAGTTTACGACTCCAACAGAAACTGATAAAAGAAGGAAATCACTTCCTCTCAACATTGGTGACCAAAGAAAGGAGCAAAAGAAAAGCACTAAAGATCCACCACGCAGCTTTAAGATTAGGGCTACACTTACCAGGCACTCTATCTCAGCTGATGTCCTGCAGCAGAATTTGACCTTAAGAAGAACCTTATAGAGACTGTGACAATGATTTATATTCCCTTGTGAGTTTCGCATGAATATTTTCTGTTTTCAGCAAATTAAGGCTATTTTCAACATCATCCTGGTCAGAAGATATTATAAATAAAATGTATTTCATTGTAAAATATATTTTGATTCAAATTACATATTAGTCAAGCAGTGCAAGTCTCAAAAGCCCAAACCATGCAGAGTACGCCTGTATATGGAAACACACATGTACGTGCACACCTAGATTTTTCCATTGATCTGTCATCACCTTCAAACAGATTCATTCTCTAAAACCGTTGTCTTTATTGCACAGAGTGTATGTACTTAACTCTGCATCAAAACTGAAGTTTTCTGCTTTCTCTCGGACATTATGGTCTAAGTGTACAATACCAGGAAACAAAAACCAATTTCATTTTGGTCTTAAATTTTTGATCCTGAATATCTGACGTAATAGCTATCAACTGCCAACTATTTCTGTGGCTGCTTATATGTTCTTTGAACTGAGCCACTTCAATAATCGGAGTCACGCAACGAAATTCCACTTCCCTAGCCAGGAGTTGGTAATCCTACATCTGCTGAACCTGAGAATTATTTGTTATTAGATTCTCGAGGGCCTCTTATTTGCTTATCATGAACATTCAAGATAAAAAGTAAAATCCTAGGACCTTTTACACGTTTAAATTTAAAAAATTAGCCTAAATGCTACTGTATTTCCTAAGCTCATATTTTTATGTTACTGGTGTAAGCAAATATTTACACGAAACTGTAACTGGAAAAGTAGGCACAAATTAAAATTGAAGTAATAAATAAATACTTTATTTCAATAGGCCAAAGTAGACAAGGCTGGGGAGACAGCTCAGCAGTATCAGTGCCTGTCTGACAAGTGCAAAGTCCCGAGGTCGACCGCTGGTACCACAAATGAAAAACAAACAAACAAATAAATATTTTTTTAAATTAACATTTACAAAGGAGAGACAGCTAATCAGAGGCTTTCTCCAATCAGAACTGTTGTGGAAGTCGGTGTGGCTCAACTGGACTGTTCTGATTTTTGGTTCCCAGGGAGATCATGAAGGCAGAGAGCACTGTTGGGCCAGTACTCGGAAACAAAGCTCAATGCTCCTCTCGTCATTGCTTCTTGATGTATTGTTTCGGAGAAAACTTCATGTAGCCTGCTAGTCAATTAACAATCTACAGAACCAAAGTGATACTTTTATTAAAAAAAAAGTGTTGAGCTAATAATACAATAGTAAAACTCCTGTGTCTACTTAAATCTATCGCATAACATAAAAAATCAGATTGAAAAGATGATGGGTGGGGGGAACAACAGGTAGCCAGAGTTCATGGATGATTAGCTAGGAAAGCAGGGTAAGCCCCCTGTGGTGTGACGGAGGCTCAGGTTAGCAATGTCCCTAGATTCAGACACGTCACTTCCAGAAAACAACAGGAATGTGTTTCTAAATGAGAGAACTAAATGGAGAAAAGCAGGTTGCAAACTTGCATAGTACAAATCACATAAAACCAACACGCACCTTTACAAGCCAGAATTCTACTTTCTAAAATGTATTCCATTTCCAATGGCTAGTGAAGGCACACCCTTTATCCTCAGCACTGCTTCTTTTCTTCTAGGTAGTCTAGCAGCTGTCATATATTTTAGAAATAGTGCTAATAGGGGCAAACACTAGAAAATCTTTAAAGCTTAACAAGAGGAAAACTTTATAGTGTGTGAAGAAAATCCTATTGCATTCATATCTTCATTTTTCCCTTGGTGATTTTTATGTTAGAATGACTGCTGAGATTTTAATACTGACACATTCAGTTTACTCCAACCTAGGAGAGAAAGTGATTAGAGTTTTTAAATAATACACAACATTCTTTACTATGAATATTTAAGATTGCCAAGAAATCTAAGTTGTAGTTTTTGAGTTCTCCAAGGTTTATACTCTAAGTATATTTCCATTTAAATGTGAATAATTAAGGACAAACGTGCAAAGAATAAATAATTTCTTATTTTTCTATTATTGTTTTCTTCACTTAGGGCAGTAAGTACACATAAAACATGTTCTTCAAATACTTTAAACGGTTCCTCACATTTTGTCTATACACTTATAAAAGGAGGAAATTGAACTCAAAGGCTTTGTTTGTTTCAATTATCTGCTAAATATTTCAGTGTGAAACCATCTCCACTAAAGAATGCTACTTTAAGGTAAATTCTTTATTAAACAGAAAAATTTTGAATAAGTCCCAGTCAACATTAATCACTAAATCAAAATAATTTTATGGGTCTCTTCATGTAAATGCACATGTACCCAAGATTCCCTGGAGAATGTGTTGTTTTAATCTGAGTTACTTAAACAAATTTGATCATCTAGATAAATTATACATAGCATAATGTATAATTTATACATTATAATTTATACATCTTTTTCCTACAATTTCAGAGTACTGCAATTCTAAGATCAAAGCCATACAATTTCAAAATTCTGGCTTTGAAGGCCCTATTTTTGGGTCACCAATGGAGTCTTTTTGCTATGTTGTTATGTGGAAGAGGGAATCGACCAGCTCTCTGGGACAGTTTTAATAAGGACATTAGTCCCAACTATGACTACCCAGCTTTTATGACTTAATCACCTTGCATCATCCCCAACACTATGACTGTGGACATTAGGGTTTTGACCTATATGTTTCTGTCAGGTGAATCCAGCCACAGTGCATGTGATGCTGAACAGTGTACAAGAAAGAGAGAAACACTGCAGACAGAAACTTGCAAGTAACACTTTAGGACCTCCCAGTCCTTTCAGAATGTGAAATGTGGTCAAAGTGCTAAATTTCATGCTAGTAAAATTATAGGAAAAAGTAACAGTGGCAAAAAATAACTTATGGTAGTGTAGTAGAAAGTATATGTGCTAGAAAATTCAGACTGGTTGGTTGTTGAAATAGGCTTCACGAAGAAGGTAAGATTTGAATTTGCATAGAGAATGTCTAAGCTATAGAGAAGTTTATTTCAAACAAATAATTTTTAACTGTTTTTCAAAGCTGTTAGTGTGGGGTGAAAGTGCAAAATCCCAAAGCAGAAATTGATTCAGGAGAACTCCAGTGTTGGACCTGAGTGAGTGGAGGCAGTGGAAACTAAGGCTGAATTACCAGGTCATATCCATTTGTTGTTGCGTTCAAGCATATGTGACAGAGACTGGACTGCAGGGGCTTAACCAGAGAACAGATTATTTTTTCCCCATGTTCAAGGATTCCAGATGTAGAGCACTGAGGGATAGCACAATGGAAACTGCAGTGCATCATTAGGCCCAGGATTATGCTCTATTTCTGCTCTGTGAGTCAGATCTTTAGCCCTGCTGTTTGCAACATAACTTTTGCACCACCCCAGAGTGTCAGCAGTATAGGGGCAAAGAGAAACCCATCTTCCTGAAGTCCTCATCTGATAAACTCACCTTTTCCAGTAGCCAAACTCATATCACAGGAGCACTCAGGAAATCATCTTTAGTGTTGCTTTATTTCTAATTGGTCTCACTGGCACACATGCACAGCAGAAAAGAAAGGACAAGGGGAAATTATGTAAGTTGTAGTATCTGTGTAAGATAGGTTCAAAAGTTTCTATAGACAAAAAACAAATTGTGATGTGATAGGAAGCAAAGAACTATAATAAGTTCCTCAAGGCAATTTGGAAGAGAACTAGAGCTTCCTAAAACTGAGCTTGGCATGAGTGTACACACCACAGAGAAAGACATCATGGAATGAGGGAAGGGAATGGCATGGAACAGGGCTGCCATCGCATATATAATGCAAGGGAGTCTATTTTTGTGGGCTTATCGTAGGAACAGGAAAACAGTGATGCAGACTGCTCCATGGAAGTAGCAACAGAATGCAAAGCCATTTTCCATAGATACTGTAGGCAAGGGAAAAGTAAAATTGATATTTACATCTGTGAACGTTTAAAAAGCATTCACAAAATTAGTTTTCTTACTTTGAAGCTGAAACAGAGCAAAGTTCAAAGATGTGTTCGAAGTTACAAATAAGCAGTGACAGCTCTGACCAAATACAAGTTTCCATTTCCTACTGGAACACTATTTTAACATGTCACTTCCAAGACTTATTATATATATATATATATATATATATATATATATATGCATATGTATTTTAATGTGAATTTTATATCTTACAAATTTAATAACTTTTTTCCTATTCTTTGGAGTTGCTCAAAACTAAGAATTCAGCATATAGTAAACATTAGGTTATTTTCTCTGTTATTCCTTGCTACAAAAAAATTACACTGTCGTTTTGCCATCGTGTTATAAAGATATTACAGAAAATTACATTTCTAGCCTGCAGAAACAAAATCTAAATAAGCTAAGATGTGTAGGCTCCTCGGAAAAGATTAGAAAGTGAAGGGAATTACTTTGTACTAAAGTAGATTTAAGAACTTTTCATTTGATGTTTGTTGTACAAAAGTTCCTGTAAGCAAATAAATTATTACACAGGACTAAAACAGGCATGATGCTGGCTTTTATATAAGGAGCAACTCAGTCTTAAAGTATTTACTAAAGTTTTATTTGTGTTCTTCAGCTCAATGGGGTTCTTTCTAGCTCTAAAATACCACAGACCTACTAACCCCAATGAGAGATTACATTTTACATATCCTATCTAGGTTTTACATATCCTATCCTATCCTATCTAGGTTTTTCTCCTATGCAATGTGACTAACAGAGTAAAAACAACCAGTTTTCTCTCTCCCATGTATGTCCATTGCTACCTCATAGTCATCAAAGCCAAATCCTGCTACACCCCATTTTATTTGGGGTTTTCTTTCTTCCTGAGACTCAATCAATTAATTGGAAGGAAAACAGATACATTTGTTATTTGGTTTTTTGACTTTTTTTTTTTCAGAACGAGGGATTGAACTCAGGCCCTTGCTCTTGTCAGGGAAGCACTTATCCCACTGAGCCATCTCCCCGGCCTGATACATTCAATTAGTGAATACATTTGATCTTTCCTTACTTTAGTTTCTGCAACTGCACATTATAAAAATTATACACTGACATGAACATAGTAGGTTCCCAATGAGAACGGTATTTTTTCAAATGTATCATTTACTATCAAGGCTGTACATGGATTAAAACCTATAACATTTAGAGAGAGTGGAGAAATAATAGAAATACATGCTGAAGAAAGGAAGAGGCTCCTGGAGTGGCTAAGATCAAGAAAGGCAGGATCCAGCCCACTGATTTGTACAACCACGTTTATAGCAATTTTTCATCCCTGCCCCTCAGGGGAAGGCATGAGGCTTCTCTCTAACACTCTCCAGCCATCCTTGCATTCTAGTCTAGGAGGGCCCCTCTACAAGGCACTGAGCCTCCTGTGCTGCCTTGTGGGCTTTATCTAAGTAAACATTCACTTTGGGATTCCAGTGAAAATAAAAATAGCATATTTTAGATTGTGGTATAAATTTTTTGAACCATAAGTTAATTTCTCCAATTGTGTATCAGTGATGAGGATCATGTTTTATTTTGCATTTTTAAAGTTCGAGTTTTAAGTGTGCATGAGAAATAAAAGGCTGAGCACAAGTTGTACGAATGATTAAAGAGTTTGGCGAATAAGTCTTCAAAGTAATAAGATTGAGATATTTGAAACAAATTAGCTTACAGAAAAGATATTTAGCTATAATTTATTTATCATCTTAAATTGTGCAAATGCTTAGTAAGGAGGAGATGATCACCAGATGTTCTTGAAAGAACAATATTAAATTATCTTTAAGTGCAGCCAGGGAGATCCAAGACAGACAGCTTCAGACAGTAAGGGAAGTTCAAGAACAGACTATGAAAGGAAATCTCATAGTGTTTGCTATGTACTAGATTCTGTTTAGGAACTTGTAAGTTTGAGAGCCCTCCTGCCTGATATCATTGTAACTGCTTGTGTCCAAAAACAATTACAAGTTCTTGGGTCATGATTAACTAGAAATTAATTTAGAATAAGACAATCAGAAGGAAGGGAATGTAATGGATTTAAAAACAATAATAATGATTTCATATTTTGTTCTAGGAAACAGTAAAAGTTGAATTGAAATCTTGCTGAGTTCATCTCTGAAAACTTCATTTATTTGTTATAAGATCATTTCAAGTTTTTCTAGTCATCAACATGAGAGAAATTTGATAGATGAGCTCCAGATACTTACCCAAATCAACAGTCTTCAAACTTGGCAAGACATAATATGGACTCTTTAAATTGAGCCTTTATATGAATAATTTTAGTAACACTAAAAGTTTATTTCTTTTTCTGTGCAAGTTGGTAGTCACAAATTAAAATAAATGATGAAATAAGATCATCATAAACAGTTCATGAACTGTGATTGAAAATTGTACACCACTGCACTGGTACCTTGCCCATGATCATAATTTGTTCCAGGATACAGGAAAAGATGGTGACCTTCATGTTTGTGCAGGAAAGATGGTGTGGGTCATGTTCATCACCTAATACCATGTTCAGCAACACAAGCAGAAATTTGCCAATTGCTTCCATTTGGGAACCAAATTGTTTGCAAACAAAAGTGTCCATGAACTGACTCATTACTGTATTTGAGGCTTGGTGGCAAAGCTAATAATACTTGTAATATTTTATTACTGTGTATTAAATAATGTGATACATATGTAGATTTTTAAATTTATCTTCACAATACTATTTTTAGTTGAATCCTTCCATTTTTTTTCTAATTTCAGGGTAATAAATTAAGATATAGATGAGTAGGTATTTTATCTTCGGTTACATCCTAAGTAAGTGGTGGCTTTGCAATTGAACACAGAGACATACAATCACAAGCACAAATTCCCAAAATGTGTCACACATTTTCGTAGAGTAATTTTCCAGATAACAGTTCTAACATCAAGTTAATAGAAATGTGGCTTCTTGAACCTATGAAAGCTAAGTACAAATTGTACCGTCCTCGCCACGATAACACGTGCTAGATCCAAAAGGCAGTTTCCAGGTTTCTGTGTATGATGAACAAATAATTACAAGTGTAATCCAATGATTAGGTCTGTGCTGACGGAAATAAAAATGTGGCTCCAACAGAACAGAAAAGTTGTATCTGGATGACAGGGATATAAAAAGCACCCAACAACCAATATTAAGGAAGGAAATGTTTATTTAGCTCACAGTTGGTGAAGACTTCAGTCTATGCTCAGCTGGTTCCAAGGCACAGTGCACATGGCAGAGAACAGCCCTTCATAACAGAAGAAAACAGCAGAGAACAAAGGGAAGGGCAGCAGCTAAGGCTTCTTGTCAGCCTCTTTCCCCTCCTCTACATTGGTATGCAGTTTATCTGCCTCAGGGTGAATGTAGCACTTACACCCATAACCCAGCATTGGATCAAGAATGAATCACAAATGCTAGAAGCTACCCCATGATTGCACGAGGCTTTAGAGGCGACACCTAGACACAAACCACAATATCATGACTTTCCCAGAATCCATTCTGATTAAAATTACAAACATGAGATACAGTCTGTATATATGGACCTTTAATGAGATTTGAATAGAAAAATTATTTAAGGTCAGGACACTAGATCTAACACACGTGATCTGAATTGAACTTTTAGCGATTTTCTGGATCTTTGTTATATTTATTTTTGCCTCTCTTAGAATAAAGGGATGAGATTTGGACTTGAGGTGCAGATGAATTCAGAGGACAGATGGTCTTCCAGACCCAAATATGTAACCTGTACTAACACTATGATAAATTCATCGGCTAAAGCAGCAATTCTGAGAAATACAATTATTTAATTATTCTTAACATACAACTATCTTGGAAAGTCTTGTATAAATTGAATATGGTGAAGGTTTGAGTGGTACAGTGTCTGTATGTAGAGCAGAAGGTCCTGAGTTCGATTCCTGATCCCTCCCCCCGAAAAAAATCTTGTGCTTCTCTGATGCATACAAACAGTGACATTTTACAGGTTAGGTAGAGTAATTAGCTAGGCATTGTGGCATGTATCTGTCAGAGTTTAGGACAAATAGTTATCACATTTGAGGCCAGTCTGGGCAGATTAGTGACTTAGTGAGACTCTGTCTTAAAATGTAAACTATTTTAAAAAGACTTGGGATTCAGCTCAGTGTGAATATACTGGGTTCCTACCCACTACATTAAATAAATAAAAAGTACATAAAGTAATCAAATATTTTGTAAAACATAAAAAGGAGACAAAGCAACTGCATTAAAAAAATACACCAAAGCCCTAGGTGATGACTCACACTGTAATACCAGCATTCTAGAGGCTGAGGCAGGAGGATCATTGTAAGATCAAGCGTGGACTACAAAGTGAGCTCAAAGCCAGCCTGAACTGCAAAGCAAGACACTGTTTCAAAAATAGACCCCCAAAAATTGTACCAAAGACTAATTATAGAAAGCATCCCTCTGCTCAGTATGAAAACCACTATCTTGGTTACTTTGGTCATTACTAAGACAAAATATCCTACACACAAGTTAAAGGAAGAAAGGCTTACTTCAGCTACAATCTATAGAGATTTCAGACATCAGCTGGCCAGCTCCAAGACAGGGCGGCCTAACAGCGCAAGTGCAGGAAGACACAGTCCATGCTGTGAACAAAAGGAGGCAGCAAAGCAAAGCTGTAGCACCAGGCTGCCGCTTCCCATTTAGCTCATCCAGGCCACCCACCTGCAGCAGGTTGGACCTTCCCATGACCCACAGCAGGGAAGTGGCATGAAGCTACCCTAAGTGGACAGGTAGACTGATACAATGCCACAAGCCCTTAATCTATATTCACACGGTGGTCAATTCAGCTATATTCAACAAGTGCCAACTGTGAGTACATGAGGTATATGGGGGATATCTAGATACCAATTATAACTATAACCTTTTCCCTGTGACTTCATGTCTTCTTCATTTTCTCAAAATCCACCTTTACTGGTATTATATCCTCAAAGCAGTACTTCTTATAATGCATAGAAAATTTACTGTTCATAAACTGGTACCTTTCCCATATTTCAATTCTTCATATGCACATACTCTTTCTGGGATAATTTATTTGAAAGATGATAATTATCACATTCCACTACTCTAAAGTTCTTGATGGCTACCTATTGCAGCATGTTATATTATTGCATTTATCACCATTGATGCTTATTTGAAACCTCTATTGAGTGCAAGCCAAAATAAACATCTTGAACTTGTGGGTGTCAAGTATTTTGTTCCAAGAACAAGAAAGTAATTAAGATATTTCCAGTATTGAAACCATTTCCTGTGTTATCAAGCTCTCAGTTACTTTTCCCTTGTTACTGGGGAAAAAAATACCCAACACCCAAAAATAAGGAAGGAAAGGTTTATTGAGCTCACAGTTGGTGGACCTTTCAGTCCATATTCAGCTGGCTCCAAGGCAGAGTGGCACATGGCACAGGGCACAGGGCAACATTTATGGGGTAGAAAACAGCAAAAACCAAAGGGTAGAGCAGCAGCTGAGGATTCTAGCAAGCCTCTCTCCCCTCCTATTGTAATACAGATTTCCCATCCCAGGGCAGTGTAGCATTCACACCCATAATCCCAGCATTGGATCTGGATTAATCACAAATGCTAGATGTTGCCTCACGACTTCAATAGGCTTGGGGGGGGGCACAACTAGGCACAACCTATAACAAAATTGAACAAAACTGAATGTTTCTCTGAATAACGACACCAATATGTGTATTATTTGCCAGAAATTATTTTGTACATTTATTTAATTCCTCATCTTTTTTAGATGTGTGAAATATTGTATGAGGTCAAAATATTTATCTGACTCAAATATTCCAGTGTCACAGCAGCTTTACAGTTACTCATTGAAAAGAGTTATGCTATATTTCCTTCTAAATGAACAAAGGTTTAGGCATTTTATTATCTAGATTTTAGGAAAATCTAAGGAAATATTGAAAGAGGTGATAAATGTAGAGTACTTACTAGGGAAGTGCACTTTGAACTTTTGTGCCGGGAGATTCTAAGCAAGCATGACAGATTTATATTTTTCCATGACAGTTTCCAAATGGCTCTATTGGTAACAAAGTGTAATTCAAAAACATTCAAAACTGCATTCCAATCTTTTCATTTTATGAATGAATGCTGAAATTTTAGATCAGTAAAATTAGCTTAAAAGGAAATGTAGAGAACACACAATTTTTAAGAAATATTTTGACATGATTTTCTTTTTAAACTTCATTTTTATATATGTGTGAACATAGGTGAGGGTGAAAGTGATGCCAGAGAGTCCCCTTTGATTTAGGAGAATTTGCAAATACCATTATTTATTCACTCACTTAAATCCTCAGGGATGAGTTTGACATTCCATGAAAATTTTACATCTGTATTTGAGTTTGTGAAGAAAGAATAGGAAGAAAAATGTTCATGTCGTTTTACTGCCTCACTCTTTCTGGTTCAAGTAGAAGCACAAACACATGAACTGCTGGACACAGAAAACAAATTAATTATGCTTATATAGGTTGTAAAAGTCAAAAATCCTTTGCAGAATAGGTTGAGACTGCAGAAAGCAGGAACCACTGCAATGAAAGCAAGCTACGGAGTAACGCTTCTTTCTTAGTATTTTGATGTTGCTGAGAGTGTGGTGCTGAATGGCGATGAAGTGATGCTAAAGACAGTCCTCTGCTGAGTTCCCACTAGGAAAACATGCTTTAGTCACAAGTAATAAAGTAAACAAAGAAGCTACAAAAATCCATCACCAGAGGAAAACAATAATTTAAATGAGCGATAAAAAGGCAATTCATTTATACATGATAAGAAATCACCAAATGAAACAAATTATACTCCACACCAGAATGGCTTGCTGCCCAAAGAAATTGCAAACAGCTTCTGATGAGAGAGAAGAGAAAGCAGCAGGGACTCAGAGGTGAGCATGTCTCTCATATGAACAATAGCAACGTTCTGTACCTGAGCACCCCACCAAGAGAATTCTGCTGAGTTGCAGAAATTATGTGCAAACACTACATGGCTATTACTGATGAATACCTTGGATGGCATTTGGATAAAGGCAAGGTGCTGAAACATGCATCTCAATGAATCTCCTGAACTACAATCATGTCTTCATGTTACTGTTTTCTTCACATACAAAGTCCAAAGTTTTGAATCAGGACCATGGAGATAGCTCAGTGCTCTAACCACCTGCCGAGGCAAGCACAATGACACAGGGCCAATCCCCTGCACCACATGCTGTGCAGGTCCCACCCCTGCGTGTGCTGAGCCCCCTGAAAACAGGCATAGGAGTGCACATGTATAATCTCAGCTATTTAGACTAATATTATTATTGGTATACAAGAATTTTGTAGTAATTGTGTGCCTGAGTATTATAAGAATAGATAGCATTCTTATAAAAGGAGAAGAATGATCACATTAAGAAAACTACACTTTGGGTTGGGAGATATCTCAGCAGTCTAAGCGCCTTTCTGGCAAGAACAAGGACCTGGGTTCAATTCCTGATATCACATATTGTGCTGGCCCCAGAACCCCTGGCGGATGTGATGCATCTGAAATCAGGTGTGGTGGAGTACGCCTGTAATCCCACCGCTGAGGAGGCTGAGAAAGAAGGATCACTACAAGTCCAAGCTGTATTGAAAGACCCTGTATCAACTAAACAAATCAATAATAAAAAAGAAAAGAAAGCAACACTTGATTTAGAGAAGCAATAGCATTAAGAAAACTGAACACAAATATTCATGTATTTTCTAAGCTTTAGGTTGAGGCAGAGCAGTTTTCACTGAAAAACTCTCATGAACTATTTTAATATTAATTGCTATAACAACATGATTTTATCTCCTGTTCCTGTGTGTTGTTTATATGCTGACAATATTTATAGAATAATATTCATAATCTCAGTATCTACAACACAAAGAGGTTTAGAAATTGGAAATTTTAATATGATTATATATTTTGAAATAAATCATCAAGATTAATACACAATAATCCAGAGCATATATTGAGTTATATGGTGCTCTGGATATTAGGATCTCTACTTAACTGTTAATTTATGCATATGGAAAAAATTACCAAATGCAAATCATAAGCATGAAAAATGATGTTCAACAGTGAATGAAACTGAGAATTTTTATTACTTTTATTAAGGAGAAAATTTTCAGATAGAAAAATAAGAACATTCAAGAAAAACACCCTACAACTAAAGTAAAGCAAACAAAATAATAAACAAGAAAAATTAAAATAGAAGAATTTAAAAGTTATATGAGTTAGGGAAGATAAATAGACTGAAGGGGATTAGTGAAGGGGAACTTAACATTTAAGAAGATCAAGAAAGTCATAGAAACAAATTCTCCTTAGCAATATTACAATGAAGACCCACTGAGAAGAACAGATCAAAGTGGCAAAGGACTACACAATTTTAATTCCAGCTATAAAAATTAATTTACACAAAACCAGAAATATAAAAAAGTACTAATGGTACAGTATATAGTTGGAAAACACTAACATCAATAATTAGGGCAGACTTTTTCTGAATATATTTCTTAAAGGATAGTGTCTGAAGAACAGGATGCAATAAGTGTCAAGCTCCAAAACGTGAAGGTGTCCTCCTGCCATCCTTCCCACCCCAGGTGGTGAACGTGGTGGCACTCTGGTGGCAAGCTTGGAGGAAGAGGTGGTCTCCTGGACTGTGGTGGTCCTGGTGGAATGTTCAGAGGTAGCTGTGCTGGAGACAGAGGTGACTTCTGTAGTGGTCATGGGGTGGACCAAGGTGGCTTTGGCAGAGGAAGATGAGGTGGTCCAGGAGGGGACCCCTGGACCTTTGATAGAACAAATGGGAGAAAGAAGAGGTAGACATGGAGGACCTGGAAAAAATAGATAATGGTGAACACCATCAGGAGCACAGAGACAGGCCCTACTAGACACAGAGCATGTGCAGAGTTACACTGACTACCACATTTATTCTGTAAACCAGAATATGTTTTAAATTTATAATTCCATATTTATGAAATATTGGCCACAACATTATGATTATTTCTTATCTGTGCTTATTATTTTTCACCATTTGGAAAGAAACATTAAAACAAGTTAAATGGTAAAAAGAAAAATACAATGAAAACCTTGCTCTTGCGAGGCAGGTGGTTATGCTGTGAAGCCCTGGTTGGCTTCCTTGTTTGTTGTCCTTAGAATTGGACCCAGGACCTTGCTTATGCTGATCAAGTGCTCTACCACTGAGCTGCATCCTTTTCCATAAACATAACCTTTGAAAAACAATGAGGAAAATAATCAAAGTGATTAACCTAACCAAAAAAGTTAAGATTCATAAAGAATAATTTCAAAATTTCTTTTTAAAAAATAATTTTTATTGAGAAGTAGCAATGAGTTTCATAACCAATTACTAGCACAGTTTCAATAATTAAAACATTGTATATTATTATCTTAATGGTTATACATTGTACAAGATGCAGGTATGATATCTAGTATGTGTGATGCAGAGAACAGAAAGGAAGAGCATAGCTCAAGGTATATCAGAAATTTTAGA
The DNA here is from genome assembly GCF_000260255.1 of Octodon degus. NCBI lineage: Eukaryota > Metazoa > Chordata > Mammalia > Rodentia > Octodontidae > Octodon > Octodon degus. The sequence goes on from NW_004524793.1 coordinate 812,754, forward strand.
CTAAAGATACATTTCTCCAAATCAAAAGAGCAAAGGGTTTAAAGAAAGAAAATAGAAATCCTTCAATTTAAACTTGAAGTTTAAAGCTCAATTTAAACTTCCGAAGGCAAAATAAAAGTTACAAATGACAAAACATTGTTCTAAAATTTTTAATGAAAAGCAAAAGTGACACACCAAATTATACATAACTAAAAAGGGAAATGATAACAAGAAAGAAAATCTACAAAAGAGAAACTTTGTAGTTTTTAGCACTAAGATATAAATTACAAGTTTAAAGAGATATTAAGAATTGTGGGAAAAATGAGACTAAGGAAATAGTTATAGATTTTGAGATGGATGAACATAAATTCTGAGATTTGAAAGGCAAATATACAAATAGGATAGATACTAAACATTGATATTAGTACAGAAAGCAAAGACAATAACAGATTCCAAAGTTTAATATGAATAGACTTCTCAGAATAAGTCCAAAGAGCCAATAAAGTATGTGAAAAAAATGTTCAACATTAGAAACAATGAGACATTAAAGAATACAAATTAGAACAACACTGAGAGTCCATCATGTTTTAGAAAGAATGTCTGCCATCCAGAAAACAATGTCTGGTGAAGCTGCTGAGAAAAGAGAACATTTCAACATTGTTGGTAGGAAGGTAATGTAGCAAAACCATTATGGAAATCAGTATGGAGATTCTTCAAATAACTAAGGTTAGAAATTCAATTCAACACAACTATTCTTTATCTAAATTTCTCAGAAGAGTTTAAAACATCATATTACAGTAATATATGCATATCTGTGTTTATAGCAGTATGACTTGTAATAGTCAAATGTCCATCAAGAGATTAATAGATATAGAAAATGTGGTATTTATATGCGATTAAGTACTACTTTGCTATAACACAGAACAACCTTGAGTAATTATAGGCCATAATATTCAATAAAATACTTCTGATGCACAAAGCTAAATATTTCATGGATTCTCATATGAGAATCCTAGAATATAAAAATGAGCGATATAAAATAGGTGATAGGAAATATAGAGATAGATTTTGTTGCAAGTGACAGAACAATCAAAAGATGAAGAGAGGAAAGAAGTGAGGGTGAGCAGGAGAATAAAGAATGACTGGCATGTCTTTATGAGTATCAACTCTCCAAGAAGAACCTAATCATTATGTTCTGCAAATATGCACCAATAAAAAATATTTAATTAAAAGTGGAAAGATTGTTACAAAAAGATAAAAGTCTGTAGTGTGAGCAGACATTTACTGTAAGAGGTAACCTTCATAACTGAATATTTGTCACTGTAAGAGAGAGAAATCCTTGTGTACACCAGAAAATCCAGTAAATAAATACTGGTGCATGTATATTGCATCAAATTTTCTATCTATAAAAATATAAATAAATTACTGTTAAAAGTGTCAACATAAATTAAATAATTTCTTCTGTGGGTGAATAGCCATGCATAAAGGACAATAAAGTGATATACTATAAATATGTGAGCCTGAATATTTAAGAATAACTTAGTTTAGCAAGTATTGAAACTACCAAGTGTATTTTCTCTGACGAAGGGGTTTTGTAATGAAAAGGTCAGCCAAGTAACAGAGGTCCTCTTGTTTTCCTCCTCCATTGCCCAGGGGAGGTGGTCTCTGGCCAGCCTCACTAACTCCACCCAACAGTGACAACAGAGGCGTCTGGCTTGCAAGTCTACCACCTCAGGCACTAAGATCACATCCTTCAAACCACATCCCTTTCCAAATATATGTAATTCAAAGAAGAATTTTTTAAAAAGATCAAAATGAAATAAAAATTCATATTGAGGATTTCATTATGTTGTTCCCAAAGCCCTGAAACTGAACACATGTGTCCTTGGGGGTACATTTTAGCTATAAATCGAAACATTTTGTCTCATTTATTTACATATCCCCTCCATGTGGAGTGCTTTCTGGGTATCAATAATTATTTTGAATCTGAAATTGTAGGAATTAATGTTTCACAGTTGATATGATTCTTGGCAGGTGTGATGTATTATTGAATGAGAGCTTTACAAACTCAAGAATTCCTCACCTGGCTTCACAAAGCATCTGCAAAAGAGTACTGTACAGTCAGTCATTGTGAGATTTTATACTCTCATTCAGAGAAAGAGTTTGACATTTAATGAGAAAAAAATGAGACAATCATGCACATATACCTTGTCTCCACCATGTAAACATATTCATGATAAATTAGGTATTTTTAATTGCGCCCTCATTACCACGATAAGCACATCATTCTTTTACTATGGTAGAATGCTAATGTCCATTTATTTAATGGTGTTATTTTGTGAATACATTCACCATCCCAAATAATTTTGTAATTTACCAGTTCTGAAGGTCAAACAATCATACTTACCAAAGGTTCATAATGCACCTTTCAATATTTTTATCAAGGAGCAATATTTCATGGCACTCGATGAATAGACCTAAGTAATTGTGTATTGTACAATAAGAAGTATTATATCTTGTAGAACCAGGATATAATCCTTAAGATTATATCCTAATATAATCTTAGGATATAAGATTATATTCTAACCTAAGATTCTCTGTGGAAATATTTAGTCATTGTATTTTTTTTTCAAAGTTTTATTGACAAACAGATAGCAATGAGACAATTTCAAATCATATCGGAAGGACAGTTTCAACAAATAATACACTGCATATATTCTTCTTAGTGGTTAATTGCTGTACAAGATGC
>NW_004524793.1:816121-826203 GCF_000260255.1 Octodon degus
ATTGACCTTAGAAGGTTAGGGCCAAAATGTTGGCTTTCCTTGTATCCTTCCTTTTTCTCTAATTTGGTCTGCAAACTTAGGTTGTTAACCATCCAGAAGTAGTCATTGTATTAATGAGTTTATTAAACACTTCTGAAGAAATGTTGGTGCTCTTTTTTCATGTAACATACCATCTATGCAATCTTAGATTGCATTATCATTTAGCATTGGAGTTTCAGCAATGAATTAAATCTATGAAGAAATCAATGAACAGTTTAGGGCATAGTGTCATTGATGTGCCCTGCATTCCCAACCATTTGGGTAAAGGGAGGGTGACTGAGTCAGCACTACAGTCTCTCCAGATTCAGGGACTGAAAGAACCAGTGTTCACATGGAGAGGGAGTATAAGGATGAAACTTTGATGACTAAATGCAAAGTTTTACTTTAAGCCTCTTTATCTTTCAAACTCTACTGACATTAAATAGTAAAAGATGTAAAGTGTGAACTAAAACATGTTTAAATTAGCCATCTGACTGCCTAATCAAAGTTGATGTACTTCAACACTTCTAGGCACCTATTTCCCTAAATTCTTCATAAGGTTTCTTTCTGTCTATTAATCAAAGCATGAGTAATTACACAGAGAAATTACTCATCACTTCCACTATGATTACTGGAAAATCCCTCATTTTCATGAAAGTACAGAGCACTGGAGACTGAACTCAGGCCTTTATGTACTCTAAGCATGTGCTCTACCCATAAAGTAAGCCTCAAACTGTTCATTGATTTCTTCATAGATTTATTTATTTATTTGATTTGATTTTTTTATGAACAGAATATATTTATTGAAGAAAGAAAGCTCCTGTCCAAGAGAGGGACAGAAGGGGGGCCCGAGCAGGTAGTTCCCCCTCTTCATAGATTTAATTCATTACTGAAACCCCAATACTAAATGATAAGTTCATCCACAGGTAAAAATACAAAAACATCACTTGATTAGAAAACATGATTTTGTGTGTGTGTGTGTGTGTGTGTGTGTGTTTGTGTGTGTGTGTGCAAGTTCTCACTGCACAGCTCAGACTCGTAGTAATCCTCCTGATTTTTGTCTCCTTAGTGCTGGGATTACAGGCATGCACCACCATGCCTGGATTCAAAAACATGATTTTGTATAAGAAAAAAATAACACGAAAAATAATGTACACAGCACATAAAATAATGCAATCTAGTTACTTAGCCATGAGAAAAAATACTCAAATACAGTGACAGGAAAGATATGAGGCAAAGTCATTTTTGGATAGTTCATTGTTTTAATGTATATTTCTTTACCAATATTTTATCCTTTGTGGGATGTATGTTGATTCTACATTCAACCATCACTTAATAGAGGAAAATAAAGCTAGTCTATCATGATAGCTTCTTGAAAGTTATGGAAGGCAGTTTGTATGTACAAGGCATGTCAATTTTAAAAAATCTGCTATTTTTCTATCTATTTTGTTTGGTATGCATGCACATGCAAAACATTGTGTGCTCACCCAAATATAGAACATAATTCACATTTTCCCATAATTTTAAGAACTATTTTGTCAAGTAAATTATTGAGTGTATCTTTGCTTGAAATTAAAATGTCAAGGAATCACTTTTTACAGCATATTAACTTATTGTGCCTTTAACTGAAAAAAATCATCATTCTGGAACAAAAGAAGATGTTGTTAAAATATGATACATTTTTTTCAGGAGCTATTATAGTAAATAGTTGTTAACTGAACAGTCATTATGTTTGTAGGTCTGTTTTCTCCCCAGTTTTCTTTTTGGCCCAATCTATTTTTTTCAAAAGGGAAAAAGAGGTGTTAATACAATATTTGAAATACTCTGTTAGAAGTGTAGACTTCAAAGCACTGACGCTTCTGAAGACAGTACACAGTAACTGATGTTTACAAACATCACTCACATTCACTCATGCAGTCAATTACGAATGTAATCATTTATTAATTATAGAAAGTAAGTTTTCTTGCAGGATTGTTGTAACTCCAAATATTAGTACCGTGGAAGTCATAGATATCTTTGCGTGCACGTAAGAAGCAGAATTCATGAGAAAAGGCTCAGGTTTGATTTGATTTCAGATAAATTGCAACTATTTTTGCACTAGGGTATGGTATAGGTACTCATCCGTAGGAAATGGGGTCAGTTTTTCTTCATCCATTTATTATGAAAAACTCCAAGTGCACTGTATTAATGTTTTACCAAACTCATCCTCAAAGATGTGCACATTGTTACTACAGACGGGACATCATGTGGTCTCCCGACCTCTGAGCTAAATGCACAGTCTCTACATGAGCCTAGAATAAGTTCAGCCTCATTTTTAAAGCACAAAATCTGCATGTCAAATTAATTTGTGCTATCTTCACCTCACATTGATTAACACAAATTAAGTTTCACACTCATCACTTAGAGCAGTTAATAAGTAGTAGCGAACCATGATTTTGTTCCACCACGGTTCCTTAAACTGCTCTTTCCATATTTCAATTAAATAAAAGCCTGAAGACTATTCCTGTAGGAATATAGAGAATGAAAGTTTCTCACAGCACTCATCTGATTTTCTTTCATGTTTAAAGTAGGAGTTTGGAGGCACTTGTACATGTTTCAACTAATGTTCAATCAAAACATGGACCCAGTAGCTATCTCAAAAACTGGTGTTGTCACAAAGGTCTTAAATGCTATATGAATTTTCACGATGAAACATCAGAAATGTCTTATCAATCCCTGGATCATTTTCATTTATATATAACAAAACCAAGAAAGAATTACATCACAGAAATTTCTGATAACAGACTATGAGGTTTTAAACAACTGATCTTACAAATATTATGTTTTTAATAGATTCAAAAGGGAATTAACCAAGGAGAAATTTTGCTAAGAGTTTGTATTTCAAATATTCTCAGAGAAACTCTCCCTTGTTTAGGTTTGTAACATAAATACATGCTGAAATTCCATGAGGAGTTATAATAAAACATATGTTAAATAACAAATTAGAAATGCACTTAATACACAAATATGATTTTGTATTTTATGATATTATTCAGAGAATGGAAGAAAATACAGTAATAAAAGTTTAAAAAACTTTTTTTTCCTGTATTTTTAGGGAAGGGTCTACAGGGTGTTCAGGGTCTCACAGCTAGATGGGACTCGTAGTGATCCTCCTGTTTATAGCCCCCCAAGATCTGGGATTACAGGTGTGTGCCACCACTCTCTGTCTCAATTGTTGTCTCAGCTTGCCCTGACGGCGGGGCCAGAGTACCCCTGGGCCCTGCTCCTGCTTGCAAGCGCTTCAATCAGGTGAGCTACTTTTTTTCTTTGTAACTTTTAAAGTTATAAAAATAACCCAAACAAACCTCCAGTACACAAGACTATAAACATCGTATATCTTTAATATTTAGAAAAGAATTTTGTAATCCTTTTAGAATACATTCAACAGACTATCTGCTTTGACAAGCGCAGGAACCAGTGTTTAATCACAGGTCCCACAAGCTGAGCTGCCCCCACCCTGGGGGCACTCTGAGGCAAACAGTCCCTGCTTGTTTGTGTAGGCCTGTGATCCCAGCGCTGGGGAGGCTGAACACAGGAGTATTGCTATAAGTCGGAACTGCATAGTGAGAACCTGTACCAAATACATAAAAAAATTTAAAAAAAATAGAATACATTCAAATGCAGATGAAAAGTTTATTAGAAGAAGGTATTTGGTTGGGAGGAAATTGGGGGATGTTTTGAAAGCATGGTCTCAGGAAAAGTGAACTCCAATACGGTACATGGGCTTGAAAAGCACCACTAGGTTAGTATTGTGGTGTTCATATGTTGCTAGGTTTGTGTTTGTTCTATCTTTCCATTGAAACACTAAACTCAGTGATTACACTGACATCTTTCATTTCTTTCATTGACTGATTTCTCTTCCCTTCTATGTGTTGGACAATGTTCAGTCTCATATCATTTTCTACCTTCAGTTATAAAATCACATGTTTTGTCTTTTATGCTTTATCATAAAGCAAATTCCTTTGTCGCTTCTCATGTTGAAGACCTAATCACCAGCATGAGACTCTTTGTAGACAGTATCTCTAGGAGACAATCAGGTTGACGTGTGGTCGTGTGGCACCCTCAGGGCGGGATTCATGTCCTTATAATAATAAAAAAAAGATGATTGTTCTTTTTCTCTGTCCCCATGTGAGAATACAGGCAAAAGTCAATTCTCCCTAATCCAGAAACATGGTCCTAAGTATTGAAAAAAATCTTCAGAATCTGAAACTTGAGCTTCTCAAGGACCAGAGCTATGAGAAATAAACTGACTATTGTTTAAAACATCTGTACTCTAGTATTGTATTGTACTAAGAGGAGCGGACTAGGGATATTTCGTCCTTTCACATAAAAGCCAAAAATTCAAAAAGAATACATTATATAGATATGATATAAAATATACTTATTTTCATTGAATATTACCTGAGATACTATTGTATCCATTTTGTTCCTAAAGAAAAGATATAGTATCAATACAAAATGCTGTAAGGCTTTTGTCTCTTTCAATTGAAGAATGTAGTCATTTATACATACTAGGAACTCTTTCATAAATGAAATATCTTGAAGGACACGGAAGAATTTTTGTTCAATTATATACATTAAATTTTATACCTGAATATTTTTAGTATTTCATTTTTTGGATTAAAATATCCACAATATTGCATACATTAGAAATTGAGCTATTATTAGTGATGTATTCTGTCAATTTGTCTCTATGCTGGTGCTAAGAAACACCTGTAAATGCATTAATCTCTCTTCTCTAAATGAACTTGAATCCTACATAAGCTGGAAGTAAAAGACAAGTATAATGTCAAACTGTTCCATGAAATCATGCCCCAAAACACGCACAAAGAAACCGTGCTGTAAAATTGTAGGCACATTGATCCAAAGCATTTGCGGAAATCTCTCTCTAAGGCTAGGGAGATAGTTCGGTGGTCTAAGCGCCTGCCTGGCATACTCAAGGACCTGGGTTTGATCACCGGTACCACAGCCTTGCCGGCTGGCCCTGAGCTGGCCTCCAAGACACCCTGGATGGAGTGGCACACACCAGTAATCCCAGGACTGGGAGGATAACAACAGGAGGATCACTATGAGTCCAAGCTGCATAGTGAGATATTGTACCAAGTAAACAAATAGATAAGAGATTTTTTAAAAAGAAACCTCACTCTAATATTATGTGATCACTAAAGTGTCCAAAGTGGATGTTTCTTTGGCCATCTATATAAAAAGAGAACACAAACCTTACAGAATTAGTTGGAGAAAATTGCTTAAAAAAGCCAATACTGACAACAGTAATACCTAAGGGGACACAGGAAACTGTAGTCCAGAATTTCCATATTAGAATATTAAAAACATTCCTTTTATCCACATGCACATTCTCACACAAACACATGCACACAAATTACTTGTGCCAAGAAATAAAGTATCAGCATAAATGATAGAGAAAGGAGGCAATGAAATTCGCCTTGAAAATCAGATGTTGGACATACTAGACCAAGCCTGCATTGTGCTATGATACATGTGCTCAAAAAAGAAAGCTCGTATCCGAAGAAAACACTGAAGATATGATAACAATACCTCATCCCAAGCAGAGAATAATAATCATAGGACAAAATTAATAACAATGAACAAGGAAATTATTTGTTGAAAAATAAGATTTCTGAAAGAGACATTCATTTAGAAAACTTACCCTTCAAAAACACAAGGAATAGTTTATTCTTTATAAATACCCAGTATAAGTAGTTGTTACAGTAGCACAAACAGATTAGGAGAAAACCATTGATGACTTAAGCAATCAAAGCTTAAATAATGAATAAAGCAAACACCAACTTGATTTGAGGAATGCATGAAAAATCCAAAAAAGATGGTTGGCAGCATCACTAATTTTAACTTTAGTAGTGAATACAAGAACTAGAGATAGGACTGATGAGGAAACGGAAGACTTGAAATTAATGTAAACCAAGAACATGAAACTAACACATAAAAAACACCAAAGAATGGGGAATGCTCATTCCTCTCAAATGCATACATAACTTGTTTGATTAAAAAGCAAACTTCAATGAGTCTCTAATAATGTAAACAATACAAGTTCTAATGGTAGAAACCATGTTTGTTCTAAAATGAACTAAGTGCTTGCCTGGCAAACGCAAGGGCCTGAGTTCAATCAGAAGCACACTTGAGAATTTTGCAAATATCCAGAAATTGAGAAATATATTCACATGTCCAGTGTTTGAAAAAAAAAGGGCAAAAAGAAAAAAAAAAAATTCTGAAGCGTATGTGCCAAATACAAAGAACATACTATTAGTGTTTAAAAAATAACCCATATTTAGGAATGTCTAAAAAATAAAAATGACATTACCTAACTTTCTGTGTTAGAAATTATAAAATAATCTATAAGACATTACTCTAAACTCTATTTAGAAAACAATGCAAAGAAATGAAAGTAATAGTAAAGATTCGAATGAACATAAATTAAACAGAAAATATGGAAAAAGCTGGCAGAATAAAGTTACTCAAATTAGGAAGTAACAGTATTCATCTTAAGTGAGCTTACAGAAATGGAATATAATTATAAAAATACTACACAGTACAAATTTCACACATTAAAATGATTAAAATTAAAAATCAGCTCACGATGAATATCGACCAGAACATGTAGTACTTCAGAAGATCCTAAAAACAATGTTGAATGAATGTTAGACATAGATCGGTATCTATAATTCAGATATCAAATGATCCCCCAAAGCTCATATATTAAAGGCTTGGTTCCCATTGCAGCAAACTCAGGAGGTAGAACCATTGTGAGATGATGGTTTATGATATCTGTGCCTCGCTGGATTAAATTTTTCATGGATTCATAGTTTATTGGTGTGAAGGCAGGAGGTGAAAATTTTCAGAAGTGGAAACTCATTGAAAGAGGTATATGAATAGGGTGTCTCTGAAAGGTATATTTTACTTCTGGTCCTTTCTGTTCTCCCTCACAATTTCCTGCACAACATTGGTTGAACACATTTGCTGCACCCAATTTTTCCTACCATGATACTCAGTCTCACCACAGCCCTAAAGCAGCAGAGCCAGGTGAGCATGGACTCAAACTGTGAACCAAAAGGCACTTTTCCTCTTTTAAGTCGATTTGCTCAGGTATTATGCAGTAGTGATGAAAACCTGCCTAACACACTTACTAGATAATTAATTCTACTCTTAGGTTTAGACTCAAAGTGAGAACATGTCAACACAAAATCCTGTACATAACAGACCACAGTGGCATCATTCATAAATATGATCAATGGTAGCATTCCAATAGCCATCAATTAATACATGACTCAACAAAATGTGGTATAGCTGTGGAATATTATAGCCAATTATAAAGCAGGTACAAATACAAACTCCAAAATGGGTAAGCCCTGAAAACATTAAATAAAATAAGATAGTCACAAAAACTATATACTGACTGATTCCATTTATATAAAACATTTGAATTAAGCAAACCCATGGTGGCAGTAAATCATCTGCAGGTGGGGAAGTGAGGTGGAGAGTGAGTGCTTATGGGTATGGAGTTGCCTTTTGGGTTGACAAAGATGTTTCCAAATTAAACACTGTTGAAAGTCAAATACAGCTGAATAAGCAAAAATGTGGTCTTTACACTCTTTAAAAGTAAATTTCACGATAATTAAATTTTATTTACCTAGCTAGAAATCCATCTGTTTATCCAAAAGCCTCAGGTTGGAGCAAATGAGAAGAGCTCCAATATTATATTCTAAACAACAGTCTTTCGTGATTCAGTCTGTACAACCACAGAATATATCAATACCTTCTTCAGTTTTTGGTCAGGTATGATCATCCCAAGATTTGCTTTATTGTATGACACGGTGGTTCAGAACTGTAATTCCAGAACTCAGGGCCCTGAAGCAGGAGGATCATTGAGAGTCTGAGACCACCCTGGGCTTCACAGTGAGTTCAAGTCCAGACTAAACTACATAGAGAAATCCTGTTTTTTTAAAAAAATTAAATTAGTAGTTGTTTTACTAATAACAAACTGCATCCTCTAATGTATTTGTTAAAATAATGTATTCTTGAAAATTTTAACATCAGTTAGGAATGATAAGTCCAAAATAAGCTTTTAAGGAATAAATATGTCTCCAGAACTGAATTACATTGGGGTGCAAGATGAAGCCATATCTCTCAGGTTTCATTCCCCAAGGAGAAAAGGAACACGAGGAAACAAGAAGCAGAAGAACTCACCTCTCGCAGCCTTGGCTCCTAACTACACCTCTCTGGAGGACTCTCACGTTTTCCAAGAACCAAGGCTCTGCTTATGATAACAGACGACAAGCATCGTGGGGGATTGCAAAGTAACTTCAGAACACGAGTTAGTAAAATAATAAACAAACAAGAAAAGGAAGAGGGCTGGGGATATAGCGCAGCAATCTAAGTGCCTGCCTGGGAAGTGCAAGGACCCGGATTTGATTCTACTACTGCATGCTGAGCCAGTCCCGGATCCCCAGGTGCATCGCTGGCCACCAAAACCTGGCTTCGTGGCACATACCTGTGATCCCAGCACTGGGGAGGCTGATATCACATGCCTGTGATCCCAGCACTCCTAGGAGGATCCCTAGGAGTGCAAGAGGCATAGAAGATCTTGTAGCAAATAAATAAATAAATAAATAAATAAATAATAAAATATTTTTAAGATATTAATAAAAAAAAGGAGGAAGAAATCAAGAGTTAATGAATTTTTCCTAACTTCTGTTTATTTTTAGTTGCTGTTACATAGTCCATAGCTACAGTGATTGCTGTTATCATTGTGTGATCTACAATGACTTTCAGGCTGTATTCCTCCCCACAGTGCTGAATGTGTGTTATTAAAATATATGCATTATTGTTTTCCATCAAGTTAATTGGAATCAATGGTAATTCTCTTATCACATTCCAAATTTACTGAAGCAACAAACCACAGAATTGATGAACTGGGCTCCAAACACGACTGCTCTCATCACTGAACCCAGCATGTAAACATTACTAACACCAAGGTAGGCACGACAGCGTCTCACCGCCATGGCAAACAGAAAGACCGGAGCAACATCCAGGAGTTGGAGGCAGATTTATCTAGGGGGAAAGGCACTGACCAGGATCATACGCAGAACATCAGGCCCCTGTCTCTGGTGGTCTAGGGCTTATACAAATGAGAAAGCAGGAAGTGCAGAGAGAGGCGGTACGGTCATCAGTTGGAGGCTGGTTTATACAATGCGCATCATAGAGACCAGCTACGCATCAAAGTGACCACCTATTTCTAAGAGACAGAAGGAGTCAGAACTAGAATAAGAACTGTTTCCTAGGCAACTGAAGTATACTCAAGTATACTGTTTTGGAGGTACATTTTCTTTTGCGTTTACTCCTTTCACCAGAAAATTTTTGATAGGTATATTGTATGTAAACATCCAAGACAAATCTCCACTACAAGCAGTCACTACTCCAAGGATGAGAACCTTTTATGCTTCCCAAGATTATTCTTATTACAAAGTTTTTCCCTAAGTTGTTTTTGGAAGACATAATTTAGGTCTGTCCTGTAACATTACTCTGCCAAGGGAATGAAGGAGTTAATCTGATCCAGGATTGTGACAACCATCACTTGGATGCTCATCATGTGTCAGTTCACTGTTATATTGATTTTTCTCTTCTTGGGGGAAGCCATCCATAAAGTTTAAGGAAACTATCAGAGAGGGAGTTGTGAAGCAAGGACTGGGGGTGTCACAATCCAGGTAAATTACCCAAAACTGTAGTTGTTAGCGGTATGGAAGTCAGGACTGGGGTAAACAGCCTGAGAAAACACAAAACTCAAGGTGTATAGATATCGAGCAATCCTACAAACAATGTCCTCTGGCTTTAGCTGTGTCCAGAGTGACCAGCACACAGAGTAACCACAGCAGGAATTTGGGTGCATTTTCTCTTCAAAGTGAGGCTCAGAAATGTCTGGGTAAATAAATTTTCCAGTGAATCTAGTGCTGGATTTCTGAAGTTTGTAGAGATAGTTAATATTCACCTGATAT
>NW_004524793.1:826303-850045 GCF_000260255.1 Octodon degus
ACTGGTTGCAAGCTGTTTGTTCCTGGTGATGGTTTTAGTTTTATGTAATCTATTTATATAAATGGGAAGAGTCCATTATAATGCATGAGGTCAGGGCCAGTGACAGACTCTGAAGCCTGAGTTGGCTACAAGGGTACAGGTGCCAGCCCTGCAGCTTCACCTTGCAGAATAAATGTTGGAGGCAGGTCTGGCTCTGACATTCAAGGAATAATAGGTAAAGTTTTTCTGGAGGGGGTTGATGTTTCAGTGAATTGGATTCTCAGAGAGGCTTAGGCCTCTGGACCAGGTTATTTTTGTATCATTGGTGTCATGTTTCCAAAAAGCAGCACAAAAGAGTTTTTTGTGTACATTATCCCTGCAGTAGAGTTTTAGCCAAAAGAATTTTCTCCAAGGTGAACACAGCATAACTAGCCTACCAGACTTCATTCCTAACATAGCTACTTCGATCCATAAATACAGTGTACTCAGAATCTGTCAGGGGGTTCAATGTTTAGAACAGTTTGTCCCAGTACAGCATGTGGCATCTGTACAGTTAGGTCTCAGGCTAAGGTGAGCTTTTTAGGTTTCTTGATCAGAGGACAGTGGCTATAACAGTGTGGAAGCAAAGGGGGAAGGAAGCCCTGAGTGACCAAATCCAAGCATTTGCACGAGTGGGCCACTAGGCACTCCCAGGGCCGACAACCTGAGTAGGCATCATTGTTTTTGTGAATAAAAGGATCCAGATTTTGTGGAAGCTAACTGCTCTAAGAAATTTGTGGAGTTCTTTTCCCCCAGTTTCTGCCAGATATTGTAATAGATCTTTTGTGCCTTTCCATCAGGAAACTTGTGTGTTATCCATCAATGTACAGTGAAGAGGAAACATTTCTTTGTATCTCTGAGAGGTTGACCTCAGGTCAGTTAACCTTTGAGTTCATAGCTAGGGTCTTTGCAAAGAGGGCCTGGCTGATGGGAGACAACTGAAGACTGAAGAAGAAGGCACCCTGTAGGTACAGGCAGGTGTACCAGCAGGCTGTAGGTGACAGAAGACTGAAGCAATGTGTTCAGAGATCTTGAACTGGTTTTATAAGCAGGCCAGGTGTACTTTACCAGTAGGATAGGCAATTCTATTTGCTCAAGGGACTATGATGAAGTCAACTCTGCCATCAGAGCTTCCCTCAAAATAGTAGAATATTTTAATCACTTCTGGCAGTTCAGTCCAGTTGAACTGACCTTTTGTCCAAGGGATTTTCTACTTGAAGGGGCTTATGGGAGCAACTTACAAGTGGAAATTGACATCTTTTAAATCAAGAATAGCCAAAAAATGGTGTATATATCAGGGTATACAGAGTATATGGTGATATCTATGTTGTTGACAGCATGGGGATCTTGCGCAAAGTGATTAATAGGCTCAATCTGATATACTGATGGGAATGGAGGTTGTGCGGAGGTAGCTGCTGATCAGGCCCAGAGACAAGTCTTTAGTCTATACCTCTGGGAAGAGTATTCATGACTGTAGAATTCTGATTTTCTGTCCTAAGCTGATGCATCTATCATTATTGTTAGGTGCAAATTCACACATTCAACCAGACCAGACATTCTCACACAAGAAGTTTTACTATGGGCAGCAAGTAGGCAGGCTCTCTAACAGACCAAGACAGCAGTGAACAAGGCAAAGCACAGTGCTTTGACTTGTTCTCAGGCAGGGTGCCAAGAAACTTTGAGTCCTGACCCATCAATTATCCTTTTGGGGAACAATCAAAGTTGAAAGTGCAGGGTCAAAGGAGAGGGAGGGTAACTGGCTCAGTGCAAAGATGGCCTAACAGGCTGTAAGCTTGTACCTGACAGAAGAGGTGAAAGGCAAAGTCCCAGTTGCCTCAGGGAGGGCAACTATTTGACAGATGGGAATTTTTGAAGGCAGAGTTACATTCCATTGTCTACCATGAAAGTCACAAGTTTGTGCTTGACTTTTCCAATGACCATGAGGTCTCAGGGGCTCATTTTTAAAATTAATTTTATTGAGAAACAAATAGCAATGAGACAGTTTCAAAACAGGTTAGTAGGACAGTTACAATAATTAATACATTGCATATTTTTCTCTTCGTACTAGTTATTCATAGTACAAAATGCAGACATGATAGCCTGTCCAAACACTATTAGTGCAAATCTTTCTTCTCATTGAATTAAGAGAAAGTAGTTGTATATCTATCCTAAATATATTGCATATACAGATACAAAATGGTACTTCATTCATATAACATTTTTTGCTCAGTTTTGTCAGAGAAGGGAATTATTCCATTGCCATTTAAAAATTGTAGGTGCATGAATTCAGCAAAATAATTCAATATAGTCCAGTAGTCCATAATAGTAGTGGGTCATCCATAGGACTAGCAATGTAAGAACTTGTTGACTTGAGCCAATTACAGCTCAGCCTATTATTATGGTTTTAATTTTTATACCTTGTTTTTATACTTTTCTGCTGGATGGTTAAGACAAAGATAAAACAAGACCTATATAACAAGAAATATAACTTTTGTATCTGCCAAGATCAGTCAAATCCCCTCAGAATTTACCCTGAAACCCTGTACTGCAGTTTGTAGGTCCTTTGTCAGTACCATCCATGAGGATGAGTCATAGCCATTGCTTGACCAATTTACTCTCTGTGAAAGCCTAAGAGAATGTTTTCTCTCCACGTCACACTCACACTCTACATCATCAATCACTTTCCTCTCTGACCCCATAATCTCCTTGATTGTTAAATTTGGGACATCACTGAGTTACGGGGTATTATAGTACAGGTTCTCCTATGTCATGAGTCCTCACTGACCTGAAAGGCTAGGGTGAAAATGTTGGATGTCCTTGTAGCCCTTCTTATTCTCTAATTTTTGGTCTGCAAACTTAAGTTGTTAACCCTCCAAAAGAGAAGTTTAATGATATTATTACCCTATAACATAGGTAGTGGAACTTAACTTCACTATCTGTCTCAATATCAAACATCTTAGAAAAAACATGAAACAAGTATTTTCTATCAAGTATTGATATGTTAAACTTTCAATCCCTACAGAAAGTGAAGAAAAAAAAATAAAAATAGGAATGAACAATTACATATTCTTACACAGAAATTTAAAAATCTAACCATATACAGTGTTGAAGTAGGACAGTCCTATGACAATTTTTTTTCTTGGCTGTTTTCATTTATTACCCTTTTTGTAAAGCAAACATTTATTTGAGATACAGTATACTTAGAAGACCAGAATGATAGGTATTCCAAGCATGGCCCTAGTATTACACATTGCTATCTTCAGTGCTGTTGCTTATTTCACAGGTATCAGCATATGTAGTTAGTCAGAGTGAGAATCCTACCAATTAACTGCTAATTCCAAAAACCTACTGAAGATTCTCAGGATCATTGCTTTAACCATCTTGTATGTATAAATGTATGCATTTGCCCCTGTCATGTTTCCTAGCTTTTCTACTTGTCCTTTTTTTGCTATTTAATTCTTAAGTACTCACTTTTGTTTTAATTATGCTTTAACATTCTATTTTTATTTCTTCTTTTGAGTTCTTACATTAGAGAGACTATACAATATTTACACATGTGGGTCTGGTTTATTCCACTTATGAGTATATGTTCAAGTGGCATCTGCTTACATATGAAGTCTTCAAGTTTATCGTTCTTTATAGCTGAGTAATACTCCATTGTATAAAAATATATCTTTTTCATCTCTTCCTCAGGTGATGATCATTTTGGTTGCTTCCAAGGTTTGACTATCAGAAATCGTGCTGCCATTGACATAGGTGCACATATGTCACAATGATGTGATGTTTTCAGTTCTTCTGGGAAAATTCCCATTAGGGGAATAGCTGCTTTGAATATCGGGGATTTCCAGTCCTAGTTTTTAAGGAGTCTCCATACTGATTGCCATAACAGTTGCATCAGTCTACATTCCCACCAGCAATGGAGAAGGACTCCTTCTTCCCCGCAGCCTCTCCAACATTTGTTGTTGTTTGATTTCTTTATGATAGCCATTGTTCTTGAGGTGAGATGGCATCTCTGTGTTGTTTCAATTTGCATTTCATGGATGGCTAGTGATGTGGAGGATTTTTTCATATATTTATTTGCTTTTATAATTTAGTCCTCTGAGAAGTGTGTATTCATCTTGGATGTCTACTTCTGGACTGGGTCTTTAAATTTTGGTGCCATATTGTTTGTTAGTTCTTTATAAATTCTAAAAAGAAGACCTTTGTCTGAGTGCTTATTAGTTAGGATTTTTTCCAAATTTGTGGGTTGTCTTTTCACTTTGTTGGTAATTTCTTTTGATGTGCAAAAACTTCTCAATAAAAGCAGTCCCAGTTGTTAATTCTTTCAAGTATTACCTGTGTGGCTTGATTTTTGTTCATGAACTCTTTGCCTACCCCTATGTCTTCAAGAGTTCCTCCTACTTTCTTTTCCAGGAGATTTAGTGTTTCTGTTTTAATGTTTGGATCTTTTATTTTCCCATAATTTTATTGATAAATAAATAGCAATGAGACAGTTTCAAATCAAATTGGTAGGACAGTTTTAATAATTAACACATTGCATACATTCTTCCTAGTGGTTAATTGCTGTGCAAGATGCAGACATGATAACGTTTAGATCTTTAATCCACTTTGACTTTAGCTTAGTGCATGGTGATAGACCAGGTTCAAATTTTAGTTTTCGGCATGCAGAGAGCCAGTTTTTCCAGCACCACTTGTTAAAGAGGCTATCTTTCTTCCAGTGAGTATGTTTAGCCTCAGGAGCCCAATTTGGTAGAGCCTTGTCTGCCTTATCTGCTCAGGACCACGAGGGTGCAACTCATTTGTCAAGGCTGGTAGTCCAATTTTTTTCTTCAGTCAAAATGTTGACCTCACGAGGAATTATTGACAGTCATCTTGGTTGTGTGTTAGATGAGGCCAGCTGACCAGTGTAAGCAAGTCTCCTTTTATGGAGTAAAGAGGTACTGTGTGGCTGAATGCAGGTACTGCAAAGTAGGTAAGTCATGAGCAGGGGGTATTGGCAGCAATTGTGGTGCAGATAAGGGTGCCAAGGTGGAATTCTCGGGAAGATTGAGCATATTTTTCCTTTCTTTTCTTTGAGTTGCAGGCTGTGACCTGGTTTCATTTTGAACTCTAGAAGAGCCATTTTTTTCCCTGCAGTCAGGGGCTATGGATTTTGACTAATTAATTTCCCTTTGTGACTTCATACAGGTGTGGAGTGTACCCTTGATGAGGATGCAACAGACAAAGGATGGGTATTCTTCACAGAGACACCATTCAGGTCCCCATCTGTACATCCCATCACAGGGCTTCAGGTATGACTTAGCTAAGGAGGGTGAGAGGCTTCTGTTATTCCATGCCACAGAACTGTAGATGAGGGCCCAACCAGACACAGGAACTGTGCTTCACAGTCTTGGTGTACAGATGGAAGAGGCTATTGTGTGTTCTTCTCACTCACATATTCAATCAGCAGGCACTCGAGGTTAAACACCCCAGCCTCTTTGCTTGAAGATGATCTTGATCAAGGAGAGTTGATCAAACTCCCCATCTGGTTGAGCTGAGCAGGACTGACAGACTAACAGGTGTGTCACTGGGCGACTCCCAAGAATCAGGCTTCTAGGCAGACAGATACACAGAATGTATGCTCTTCCCTTCAGAGTACAATATAAACTGCTCAAGCAGGCAGCCAATATTCAAGAAATCTCAAGGGTGCACCTTCCTATTGGGACCCGTAGAGATCATTGACCAAAGAGGTCAGCACTGTCAGTCTTCCTGTCCCACACAAAAGATATTAGAGCAAGAAAAAACACCAAAATGACCCCAGGGCTTGGAGGCAGATGTATTTATGTCAACAGGCATTGATTAACATCATTTCCAGAATACCAGACCCCAATCTCTGTTGGTCTAGGACTTTTATGGGATAAGCAAACAAGAAGTACAAAGGCAGAATGACTTGTCAACTGGGGATTGGTGTATACAATGTGCATCATAGTGACTAGCTGTGCATCACAGTGACCAGAAATTTCTAAGAGACAGAAGCAACTATAACTGAAACCGGAGCTATTTCCTGGGCAGCTAAGGAACTGAAGTATACTGACTGGGGTTGGGGATGGGGCTTTTCTGTTGCATCCTCACCTAACACACTCTATTCATCAAAGGGAGTCAAAACGACCATTTTGCATCTGTATATTCAAAATAGTTAGTGTAGATATGCAGCTGCATTCTCTTAATTCATTGAATAGAGACATTTATTCTAATAGTGTTTGTGGACAGTATATCATGTCTGCATCTTGTACAATGAATAACCACAAAGACAACAATGTGCAATGTGTTAATTATTGAAACTGTCCTACTAATTGGTTTTGAAACTGTCTCATTGCTATTTGTTTCTCAATAAAATTATTTTTTTCAAAAAAAAGGGAGTCAAATCCTTATACTCAAGAAAAAAGAATGTACACAAAGGTAACAATAACATTACCTGGGAATAATGGAATCTATTTACTGAATCCTCTTACATGTTAAGTAAGATCTTTCTTATCTCTGTCTTTTACCTATCTTTGTTTTCCAAACCCAATCTGATAAATCATGGCTTAGTTTTGTTGTTGCTGCTGCTGTTATTGTTTGGGGTTTTCTTTTAGCATCTTATTGACATGATAGAATATCTTTTGAAAGAAAATTAATGCTTATTTGGAATCTAATTTTAGTGAAGCACTTTGCTTAGCACTATAAGAACAACATGGATTTCTTCTGATGTTCATATAAAATGATTCGCCCAAGTCTGATTTCTGATTAAGACACAAGTTCAGTGTCGCCTTCCTCCAATGAGATAGGTAGCAAGAGTTAGAAAATGAGTTTGGACTGCTGAACTTCATTAATCAAACACCTATTTCTATTTTACTCTAATAGTTCATTGGCAGACTATAAGTTAATTTTCAGTTTTACTTATTCCCAAGTGTACAGAAGACAATGTATGATACAAAAGTCAAAAGTAAAAGGAATATGAACACATCGTACAGAGACCCCTTTAATCAACTCATATAAATTTGCACAGTAAGTAGAATTAATTCAGTCTTTATTTTTATTGATTACATAATTGCATTGACTACACTTGGACACTGTAGACAATGCTTAGAAGTGGTCCTTGCTGATTATGGGAATCAGTTTCTATAGGCATGTACCAAACCTGAAATTGCAAAGAAACAGCAAAAGAATTTATAAATTTCTCCAAGTGAGCTTTACTTTGACAATTAGATTGTAGCAAAAACCCACCTAGAACTTTCTACTTACTTCTTAATTGTCAAGAGTAATTTCAACATCTTGAGCTAATTATTAAGCATGCTCATTTTCCCATAGGTGGCAGCATACACTTTGGTAGTTCAGTCATTTCTAGCAAAATTAGCTAGGCTCTATACTAGTGGCAAGGGTATTCAGAGATTTCTGATTCCAATGAATCTATCTTCTGAACTTATTTAAAGCATTCAAGACAGTAAGAGATTGAGTGATTTATTTTGATAAAAATATGACCATGATTTTACATGAACTTTGACATGTAACTATAAATAAACGAAAAGAAAAACTAAGATTAAAAATCAAAATTAAAAATTATGTTCACCAATATGTTTGCACAATCAGTGTAAGGTAGTTAACATATGGTGATTTCACATCAACGAAGTCTCCTTTTTCTTTATGTGAAAGTATGTGTGTTTGTGTGTGTGTGTGTGTGTGTGTGTGTATGTAATTTTATTGATACATACCTTTGGTGAACAACTCATGTCTCTCTAATGATAGACTTTAAAGTTTATTTTTTAGGATTTCCAAAGCAGAGAAAGGAGTGCAAGAGAGATTCAATAAATTATAAATTGTGTGTTTATGTTTCCTTGGAAACACTGGAAAAATATGCATTCTTCATGATTTTTTATTTAAGGCCTTCTTACATAAATGTAAAACAAAAGACTCCAGTTGTGCTTAGTCTAAAATTAATGCCAAATTGGAAAGATGTTAACCTTTAAATGTTTTATTCATTTATTTATATTCTTTCTTCTGTCCTTTGTATAACATTACATTAGCTCTTGATAATCCAGTGTGTTCTGGGAAAATGGTGTGCTTCAAAGAAAGCCTACTGGATTTCAAGGCCAAGGATATTTCAACGTATCTTCCTACCCTCAGGTGAGCGCTTTCATGTTTCAAAGGCATGATAGCAGTTCTATCTTCAAATCCTTGCCTTTTATAACTTATCTCCTAGGATATGTTCCAAAACAAGGATGAATATTATTGACAAGGAATTAAATGTAACAATCAAGCAATTAACCAAGGATGTTTGCAGCACTATATAAAGAGACAAATTAAGACTACCATGGTATCCAGAAACCATCTGTTAACCAATGTCAAATTGATGATAAAGAAAATTGAGTTCCCTTGGCAGTTGGTTTTCCTCCAGCTGCATGCAGCTATAAAAGAGCCATCAAAAACAAATCTGCATTTGTTGTTAATTCAGAAATGCAATAGACAGGCATTGAGAAACCTCTAGTGACAACTTTTTACTCTGAAAGTTGATGGTAAGATTCCAGAAAAAGTTGTTTATTTGGCCTTGGATCAGCATTTCACACTTTCTTGATAGGGTGAAAGGTGATCAGTACAATTCTCCCATGTGTGCACTCACGGAAACACAATAAAAATTAGTTCAGAATGAGTCTGTTGGTTCTGAAGTAGTCAGTAATACAAAACTTAATTTATTTATATGTATATTTTGTCCCAAACATGTATTATTGCTTATATCTTAGTGTGACCCACAGTTTAAGAATGGTATGTCATGTTGGACCAGTATCAGAAAATAACTATACATTTTAATGATCTTTATGGCTAACCCTAGCATAGACAATGTCAAAGACTAAAAGAAGATTATAAAACTAATGCTCAATAAAACTTAAGAAGCTAACATAAAGCCTTAAATGTAGTTGAGACTAGGAGTCAAACAAAAATGAAACTTCACATTCACATTTCATTACTTATTAGTTACATGACTTCGGGAATATTTCTTTGGCTATTATAATGTAAACGTAGATAGGAGAATGACAGTAACACCCTGTTAGGACACTGAAATGACAAAATGAATTAATAAGTGTCAAAGCTCATGCTGTTGTGTTTCTTCCCATTTTTATTATTATATTATTTCATATTATATAATTTTGATCTCAACTTTCCTTTTCCCAACCTACTTCGCATCCTCCTATTCAGTTTATCAGTGGAATATTGAAGAAGAGGAATGGTTAAGGACTTTGAGTGTGGAAATATCATTGGAATAAAAATCAGTAAGTCTAGTTTTCTCCTCTGGTTTGCTACAGTTTTCTATTTCTGAGCAAATAATGAAGTTACCTAAATCTCAGTTTTCCATTTCCTAAATGAATGCCTGTATAAGCATGAATTTAAAAAGTCTCGACTAATTCCATTATCTTACAAGTCTAAGTGTTTTAGCTATATTTTAAGCATAAATGCAACATATAAGATAGTACTTCATAGAAAAATAATATTAAAATCACTACAACATCTTATATATATGCTTATGAATGATTTTAAAGAAAAATTAAATAGTAGGATAAGATTGCTTTTGAAGCTCACCAAGGTTTAAATTTCTAATTTATGCTTCCATTAGAATGAATGTATGTCACTATATATTTATGTTATTCATCAAAGTTTCTAGTTGAACCAAATGAATCCAAAACTATATGCACTAGCAGTTTAAGAAATTTAAAGTTGAAATTTCAAAAATTACTTATCTATGTTCATTTTGTTTCAAGATACAGTGAAAATTATATATACATATATGAAATGATTTTCAATGAGACAATTATTTTAGATCTAAATTTATTAATACTCAGTCTCCTTTTGTGCACATTGTAGTTCTTTTTATATATGTGCATACATGCACATATATTTTTTATCAAGCTCAGAAATATGTCACCTCACAATCACATTGTCTGTTTCTGATCATTGTCTGACTTCAGATTAATTATGAATGCAGTCACCATATTTAGCTTACCAGTGGGATGTTGAATATCAATGGATGATTTCTAATGCAAATTTGTTGTGTTTAGCATGGCAACTTTTTTTTTAATGTATTTAGTATAGGATCTACAGGGTCTACGGGACCTCACTAAGTAGATTGGACTCATGGTAATTCTCCTGTTTTTAGCCTTTCAGCCTCCCAAGAGCTGTGATTACAGGCATGCGCCACCATAACCAGTCTCAATCACTGTCTCAGCTCACCCTGAGGGGGCAGGTCTGGCATGGTAAACCAGGGATCAAACCCGGCTGCTGCACTCTGCCTGAGCAGGTACTTTAGTTCTCTGAGCTATTTGGCTGGCCCTCACATGGCAATTTTTAAACACATAAAATGGAATAGCCTCTTCCAAATCATTGTACAAAACCACAGCAGCCCTTATAATTTTTTTGGCTCATTTTTCCCTATCAAATGCAGGGCTGCCTCCGGCCATGAAAGTAATTTTTCACTACTGTGAAAAAGATGGCCACATTTGTGTTTGTCACTTGATGTGAAGTTCACAAATAAAATCAAGAGTTTAGAAATTCTGAATGCAAATGAAGAGCCTGTAGGTCTTTGTACACTCACGGTTATTTTAATAAATTAAATTAGTTACCAATAGTCAGGGTTGGGGTCAGTGCAGATGAAGAATAAAGACAAGGAAATGTTGCTTTCTAGTAAAAAGTAGAGTGGGAAATGAAGCTGCGCATCACCTATGAGGAACCTCCTGTAATCCTCCTCTGTGTGTCCAGAATGTGGAAGATGAATAGCCCTGAGGTTTGGCTTCCAATCAAGACCAAGAGTTTATCAACATTTCTTGACACATCTAAAACAATACTTGAGAATGAGATTTCATAATTTTGCTTTCTTTTTTCCTACATAATTTCTGTTTAGCAGTGCAGACATGTGTATGAATTCAAGAAACAATATTTAAAATGCCTCTGACTATGGCAAGGTGTTTACTTGCTCGATATAGATGGAACTTTTCAAGAGTCATGTACGTGCAATTGAACCACAGGTGAGAAGAATTAATAATAAACATAAATCTCCCAAACTGGAACTAACTCAGTTCGACTGAGGGACAGTGTGAAATGCCTAAAGTCGTGAGGTGTAACTCAAGACAGAAGCCAGAAACTGGAATGAGTTCTTAAGTCAACAGGGCTGGGTCAACCACAAAGCATATTTGTGCTCTTTTCAGTATAAGAACAGAAAGGATGATGCTACTTCCATCTTCTGAAAATGATACTGAAAATATTGAAACAAAAATGGAAATAAAGAACTTCTAGGAAAGACCACAGTAAAATGTCACCTTGGTCCTTTAAGCTTGTTTGTTTATTTATTTATTTTTAAAAAGAAGAAAGGGATTTTATTGGCTCACAATACTTTAAACTTTGGGGGTAGGACAGGCGTTAGGCACAGCTGGATCAGGTGCCCCCCCTGGAAAATTATATCAGAACTTAGTTCTGTGTCTGTTCCTGCTATCTTCTGAGTTTCCCCACAGACACTTTCTCCAGAAGGTCCAAGCTCAGGCTTGCAGCATCCTTTCTTTCTGGGATCAGCATAAATCCTTGTCTCCAGTAGTTGCAGCAATCTGCTGTGGGCTCTCTGTAGTAGCCTGGCTTAAGTTACATGTCCATTCTTTAACTGCTGTAACTAGGGAGCTATGGGACTCAGAAGGTCACGCCTGTCCCTATGCTCACCCAAGCCACATGGCATGGTTTTCTTTAATTAGGAAAGCTTTTTATTGATTTATTCCAAATTTATTTAAATAATAGAAAATGAGAAAAATACACAGCAGCATGGCAAAAATCACTGTTTAGTACTGCTTAGACCTAATAGAAAATGTACAAAATACAAGCACACATATGCAACTGCAGTTGAACTTTTTAAAGTTCAATTACTTTTATGTACATTGAATAAATCTGAAGAATTTTTATAAATTGATAGAAAGTTGTAAAGGTAAGTTTTTTTTTTACAATATGTTTTTAAAAATATTTTTCTCTAGCGATACTGACTTTTCTGTTTATGGAAGTAGCTAAGAAAGAATCACACTACATCTGAGATGCTGGGAAGAGGCAATTTTAAATGGATGAAATGATGGACTAGATTAACTCTGCAATCTCTTTTACATTTTAATACCATCAAATGCTATCAGGTCATCACCTTCATTGTGATCCTCGCTGTCACATGGAAGATTATTTAATATATGTCATGCCCATGTTAGGGCTCATGCATACGACATTAGGAAGAAATCTCAAACTAGATGTTCTGTGCTAGTCTCAAAATAAACTACTCACCGCTAGATAACCTTGAGTGCCTCAATTTATTGCTTTTATTTCCCAATTATGTACTCGATAAGCAAAAAATGTCCAAGATTTAAAGTCAGTCTTCTTGATTAAAAAAAAAAATGACTAACTGAGTTGTTCCCAAGTTTTAGGCAAAATCTAGATAACTGGCTATTTGTGTGTCGGATGTGTTAGTGAACCATGTTTCTCACCTGCGTTAGTGCACTGGTGCTCATATCCAAGAACTTCTTCTCTCTTAATCTCTCTTCATCCTCTTCCAGGGAGCACAACCAGAATCTGTACCTACCTAGTAGTCACTTCCTTGTCAGATGTATATTATAGCTGTCTGAAAGGAAGACATTAGGGAATATCTGAGAAATGTGACTTTTAAAAAATCACAAAGAAATTCCTTCTGAGGAAGATGGGAATCCACACTAACAATATCTTTCTTTCTTTCTTTCTTTCTTTCTTTCTTTCTTTCTTTCTTTCTTTCTTTCCTTCCTTCCTTCCTTCCTTCCTTCCTTCCTTCCTTCCTTCCTTCCTTCCATTCTTTCCTTGGTACAAGGCCTCACTGTACAGCTCAGACTCATAATGATCCTCCTTTCTCAGCCTCTCTAGTGCTGGAATTACAGGCCTGTGCCACCATGGCCAATTTTGGTGGCTGGCACAATGTACTCAGGGCTCCAGGACTGGCACAGCAAATGGTACCTGGGACCTAACCCTGGTCCCCTGGTCCTTGCTCTTGCCAGGCAGGTGCTTAGACCACTGAGATGTCTACATAGACTGAAATATATTTCATTAGGGTTTGGCAAACGATATTCTGCCTTTAAATAAAAGGATTACAGGAAACCGGTTATTATAAGAAATATATAAATTATAAATATGTTTAGATTATAAAAAATTTACTCCTAAAATATAGTTTTAAAGCACTTGATAAAGATGTTTTAAAGAATGGATGAAATTTATTGCTAAGGTTTTCAATGAAAGAGCATACCCAATACATTCTATTTACCTATTTCACAAAAGTGATTAAATAAATATGAAATAATAAAAGTCTAATATTCTTACAATTACAAAGGCAAAAATTTTAGTTTAATCATGAAAGTACATTGTAATTTTCAATTTTAATTAAAGATTAAAAACAAATCATTAGAACAGAAAAGATTATTATTTTTCAACATGAATTACAATCTAAACTATAAAGAAGGAAATTAAGATATTGATTTATACATATGAATTGAAAAGTACATGACTCAGCTGTTTACTGTATGATTATTTCACAAAATAAAAGTCAAGAGAAGTTTTGTCATTAAAAATTACCATTGTTACAAACATAATTCTAGTTTCTCATGTATCATGTGGAACTTGAATGAAATTCCATTCATTTGTAATTATAACATAATTGAAGGCAAACTTTTTTGAAATTTCCTTGATGCAATATTTTGATAAATCCCACTGTAAAGTGGGACTATATCAACAGAAAATGATAAGAAGAAAATCAGACCTAAGTGTCTAGTCCACCTTGAACTGTGATGACCATAAACTGCTAATCTAACAAATGAGAACATAGATTTAAAAAAAAAAACTGAATAACATTAGGGCAAAAAGGAAAAACAAAAATAAACAAAGATCTCAATACTTTATGACAAGATATAACATTTCTTTTATTAACCCATCACATTTTACTTAAAACAAATTATTCAATAGAAATTGTTTCATCAATACACATAACATTATGTTTCTGATAATAGGTCTTAGTAGTTGTTAAGAGTTACCAAAAGACACAATTAATTTACTTTTCAATAAATCAAATAGGAAGAATTTACTTAAGGAAAATAAGCAATCTAATTAATCACAAACTTTAATTTCCTAAGATGTGCTACTCCTATAAAACTAATGTTTTAAATTTTCTCCCATAGTTGCCTAGTCCAAACTCTTCGCATTTTGGTGTCAGTTTACTATTTTTGAAACAGATGTCATACAACATTATTTCTCTTTAACTTCTTAATACTTCAAAGAAAACACTATTACATATAAGACAAAAACAAACATATTACTACCATATCCAGAAAAAAGACACTCATCACTTCTCTAGTCATTTAAAAATAAGCATGCATTGAACATCAAACTGATGACACAATATGTAGTTACTGCTACATGGGTTTAAAATATAGCTCTGGAACCATGTACAGCACCTTGTGGATCTTTTGTTAGTGTCCACCATCTGGATGAGTCATGACCATTGCTTGACCAATTTACTCTCTATGAAAGCCTGATGGAATATTTTTCTCTCTAGGTGACTCTTCTTAAGCCTACTATGCTTCATTGACCACTTTCCTCTGTGGCCTCCTAATCTCTTTGATCAGAAAATTTGGGACACCACTTAGTTACAGAATGTCACAGCACAGGTTCTGTTATGTCCTGAGTCCTCACTGAACTTGAATGGCTAAGACCAAAATATTTGTTATCTTTTTAGCCCATCTATCTGTCTAATTTTTGGTCTGCAAAATATAGTTGTTAAACTTCCAGAAGAAAAGTAAATACTTACAAATTTGGACTGGCATCAAGTATGGAAAGGTCCTTTAAAGACTTCTCCATGGGGGCCAGGGAGATGGCTCAGTAGAACCAGTGCTTGCCTGGCAACCTGGTTCCACAAAAAAAAACTTCTCCAAATACAGCTTCTCTAACCGCAAAGGAACACCCATCTCTAACAAAACAAAACAAAAAAGAGGGATATAAATAAAGGATTGTTTTGTAGTAAAAAAAAAATGTATATACAAGATAGTTAGGATAGATATACAGCTACTTTCTCTTAGTTCAATGAGAAGAAAGGTTTGTACTAATATTGTTTAGACAAGATATCATGTCTGCATCTTGTCCTCTAAATAATTACTATGAAGACAACAATATGCAATGTATTAATTATTGTAACTGTCCTATTAACCTGTTTTTAAACTATTAAATTGCTACTTTATCTTTTTTTCTCATTAAAATGAATAAAAATTTAAAAAATATAGCTCTAACACCATTTTCTATATTAGATCTTCAGGGGATGAAGACACTGACATAAGTACCTTGTTCTCATAAAAAAGTCAGTGGTTTTCTTTAACCTCTAGGTATTATATCTTCTCTTTGGTGTGGTTATCATTGATAGCTATCATGTTGTAAAGGTAACCCAAATAACATGAACAATGACTTGTGTAATGACCAATAGCTTTAGAGAAGCTCCATAATCAATCAATTATTCAATCAATATCTTCCCTTGATTATGTTAAGTGGTACATTTTTAGACAAAAATGTATAATTTGGCTTTTTTTTCCTTCAACAGAAGAAATAAACCAGAAATATGTTGACAGGCTAATTGTTGCCCACCTGGTAAAGATCCCTCAACTCTGCAGAGGGCAATGTCTCCCAGGAACTTTAACTTCTTGCACAGGGAGGGTTTTCCACCATTCCCAAAGCTAATAGCATGCTGTCAGTCCTCATGCTTCAAATTAAAAAAATTCTGGAGCAGTCTTAAGCTTGACTGGCTTCTAAGCTAGTGAATCTGCCAGCATCTGAGAATCAATGCTATCAGTATGCTTTCTAGTGGGAGGATTTCTCAACATCTCCACAGTCATTCCTGGAACACCTGGCCACAGGAACACATGATTTACACAGCTGCACAGTAGAAGTTTGTGCTGCGAGAGACTTTAGCGATGAGGCATAAAATTTGAAAATATGAAGTGAAAAGAGAGGAGCAGCATGAAAACTCTACATTCCATAAGCACTCAACTTTAGATTTTGTTTTGTATCTTCCCAGCTAAACAGCAAAGTGACAAAGTTCTAAAAGTACATGCAAGGATGATACTGGAAAATAAATAGATTAGTTAGCACAAACTATTTAGATATTTTATTATGCATTTCTGAATTCAGTAAAGGCAAGTATCTAAATAATATTGAACAAAAGACACAATGTGGAATGAGGTGCATGAAGAATATTAGGGACAAATTCAGAAAAGGTAAAAACAGGCATCAACAGTGACTTACCAGGAGACAGCGCTCAGGTTAGAGATACAGATGGGAAACATCCTGGAGTCACTCAGCGCTGCTAGTATGTTATAAGGTTCTGTGGAAAATCTGTTCTATTAAAACGAAGAAACATAGAAATCACAAATTTGTTTGTATGTCTTCTGTGTATATGCTTTATACAGCCCTTTACTAGTATTAAGCAACTGAATAATAATTTGTATTGCATAATCACCCTTGGAGAGAAGATTGCAAAATATCATAAAGATATACCATCAACTAGTTTTATTTTTAACTTATGATAGTAATCAATCATTATTTTTTTCTCCATGAATCACAGCTTTAATTCACAGCATTATGAGATGCATTCTCACTGAAATTCTTTATTTTGCCAACTCAAGATGAATAATAATATTTAGTCATGTATGCTTTGGTTTTCTATGCCAAAACATTAACATTCTGTGCACTATTGAGGCATGTCCACACTAGTAAGAAAAAGAAATTTAGGTTAACATATTTGGGCAGAAATAAGAACACCAACATGTGGAACAAAGAAAAAATAACAAATGCAACAATTAAATTGTTATCAAGTGTAAATCTGGTCTTGAATGAACCAATGATATCACAATTAACTCTTTTTTTTTTTTTCACTTGCCAGGCAAGCACTTATTCTACTGAGCCATCTTCCTGGCTCCACAATTAACTCTTAATTATCAAAATAAAATGGTAAAATTCAGTCAATTCAGTCTAGATGCCAATTTTTCCAACAAACCTAACAACATACCCTCAGTTGTAAGTAATATGTTTTGTAATGTCTCAAAGCAATTTACTCCTATTTCTTCAACAAAAACAATCACTCAAGCCTTCTTGTGCTTCAGTACACACTTTTTGTTTCCATTTCTGCACAAATTTCTTGAGGTCAAGAGCTTTAGCTAATTCATTTTTTAAATGACAATATCTTAATAAGCAATATTATTAAATGGAAGAAATGTTATGTATTAAAAAGTTAGTCAGAACAACAATGCTCATCTGGGGCTCTATTGTAGCTTTGCAGGCTTTTGGTTGTAAGTAGAACTGGGATTTTTGGGGTTGTAAGACTGTGATGCCTGTTTCTCAGCACATTGTCTTGGCTACAGTCCATCAAGCAATGGAGCACTGAATCCTTCCCTACTTGCATTCTTGCCTTGCTCTGCTAAGGTATATTGGGGCTCCAGTTCTGGATACATGAAGACAATCCTAGTTTAAGTTCAATTGATTAGCAAGTTTAATCACATTTTCAAATTTTCTGTAAACATAAAATGACATATTCACAGTCCAGGGATTAGGTTATGAATCTTCTTGGGAGCCATGACTTGTCATCCATGTCTAGCATCTGGAATTTCACCAACTAAGAGAAATGCATTTGAATATGTAATTCTATGTTCTAATTGGACAACTATATTCCTAAATTTACCATAATAGTCATTACTAACATTTTTCTTTTAAGAACTGTGGAGCTCAGAAGATAATGATGAGATGAAGCCATGGGCTTATAGCATGAATGAGAACCTAAGGAGAGCCCTGGATAGAGGAGTTCAGTGCAGTACTTAGGAATAAGCACTGGAGATGAATAGGTTAGAGGATAGCAAACCATAAACAGCTTTTACAAGGGTTGGGAACCACAGTGTGCTAAACAGGAAGACTAGACCCCAGATACCTCACTTACTTGTTAATGACACAACCACAATACAAAAGAAGTATGGATACACATTTCCATGTGTGCATACACACACATACACATGCAACACACACACATACACATATACTCAAACATACTGATATACCTGTTTATTTCTCTCAGGAAACTACATTGTCATAAAATAATGATAAAGACTTTGAGATTAGAGTACTGAGGGAAAGAGGAATTTAATATAGAAAGCACACTATAAAATGTAACTATTTCTAATGCTTTCAAAGTATCTCTTAACTTCCAGAAATAATATTCCCTATTCAATTATTGTGCAATATATTCAAAGAAAGAAATAATTTTCTTTCAATCAAACATTAAATCTATGATAATCCAATCATAAACTTAACAGGAAGCAAAATTAGTTTCTTCTTCAATTGACTGCATCATAGTGTCTAATATCTTTCTATTGATAGTGCATGCACTTTTTACTATGAGACTTTTAAACATTAGAGGTAATATTTGAAGGTTGCAACAGATTCTCAGCAGTTCTGTCATATTTGGTCATTTCATAATTAGGCAATAACTTTACAAGAGAGCACATGCAAGGCACGAGGTCACAGTTTCAAAGTTACAGAGCCTGTAAAACAACATCCAAGGTTGTGTCATTATTTTGACTTAGAAGCAGTTTCATTTTATTCCCTAACATTTTAATAATTCCTTTCACAAAGATAAATGTGCTCAATATGATTTGTATTTGTCTTTGCATTTAATCATGTTTGCAGTCATTTTGAAATTTATAATTAATCCTCTTTATATTCTTATAAAATGTATACTAAACTTTTCTTCCCTAAAATTTGTCTTAACGGGTGATTGCTAATTGAATTTTTATAATGTAATACAGGAACAGAGTGGAACATTGTAACATAGTGCTTTGGGTGTTCTGACAGAAGGTATTTTATAATTTTATTATTTAATTGCTCAAACATTTGCAAATAACACATTCATAAAATCTGAAACATGTGAACATCACACAGATTTTAAGGCTTTCTGGAAAAGAACTAGATGGGAATACTTTCTATAAAAAGAATATTAACATTTACACATTCCTAGTCAAACAGGGACTGAATTTAGTTCTCTTTCCGCAGACAGATCAGGTTCTTTGCACATCAATAGATAGTGCAAGTAGTGGACAGACATGGTGAAAACCACATAGTATGGTAATGCTTTTTGCCTCTTTTTCTGAGGAAAAATAAAAATTTGAGGTCTACATAAGTTGAGGATGAGAATGAGGAAAATGAGTTCCTGCATAGATCTTTAAGGTATAGAGCATGTCAACACATAATATAACTTTTTAGATTATGCTCAGTTTGTGTCAAAGATAAGACTAAACTAGAGCTACATCATGATACTTTCTAGTTCCAAAAATACAGAAATTTATAGTTTGATACATTTTCTCCATGTCCTTAAGCTATTACTGAATAGTAAGATAGGAAGTGTAGAAGACTGATTTACTGTCCTAGTTAGGGTTTTGTTATCAAAGAATCAGTGTAATCTATGTGGATGTATAGGAAGAGGATATAAGAAGATTGTAGCTGACTTAGAGTTTTGGATGCTGAGATATAGCATGCCCTTCCATCTCTAAGCTGGAAGGATGGGAAAATCAGTGATATACATCTACTTGCAGTCAAAGACTGAGGAGTTAGTTCCAGTAATGTCCAAGGGCAGAGTGTGCATGGCCTAGTTCAAGCAGGAAAAATGATTCTTAAATTTCTTTTCCTTTGTTTTCTATGTCTGCTTTCAAGAGATTGGATAACATCTAACTGCACTGGAAAAGACACTCTGTTGTACTTGATCTATTAACTCAAATCCTAGTTTCTTCTGGAGATTTCTA
The DNA here is from genome assembly GCF_000260255.1 of Octodon degus. Classification (NCBI taxonomy): domain Eukaryota; kingdom Metazoa; phylum Chordata; class Mammalia; order Rodentia; family Octodontidae; genus Octodon; species Octodon degus. The sequence continues at coordinate 846,187 of NW_004524793.1, forward strand.
TGGCGTTTAATTGAAAGGGCTCTCCGAAAGTCTCACATATTCAGAAGCTGGGATTTAGGAAAGCAATGAGACATTGGAGACACTATACTCATCAGCGGATTAGTTCACTAATGAATTCATTGTAGGGCCCTTGTTAGTTTTGGGAGCCAGGCCAGCAAAGATGGGTCACTGTGGGCCATGTATGGAAGATTGTACACCTGGTCACTAATGACTCTCTCACTTCCTGGATTCTGTGTGTTGAGCAGCTTTGCTCTGCCATGTCTGTCCCCCTTGCAATCTCTGCTTTGGAGCCACCCAGGCTTGCATATCTAAGACTTCTCAAACTGTAACCCAAAATACACACTCTTTAATTTATTAGTATTGGGTAGTTTGTCCTATGAATACAAAAGTTGGCTGCTAAAGAGAATTGCCTTCAACGAAGCAGGGTGGTTGCTGTGACTAAATATGACCATATGGCATAGATGCATTTGGAACTAACTTACAGGAGGAGTTGAGAAATGTTTGGGGATAAAGAAGCTAACGTAATCTGAGAATGGTGTAAAGGGAGCCTAATAGGTGGCTCCAGTCACAGGTCAGAAGACCAGAATGCTGATAGAAATGAAGGCTGTGAAGGGCAGGTTCATGCAGTGTCAGACTTAAAGGGAGACTCTACTGGAGAATGGACAAGAGTCTAGTCATGTTGCAGTTAGGCAAAAGTTTTCCTGTGTAGCAATACATGGTGTGCAATAAATTTAAACACTGTAGGCTCATTAATCTGGCAGAGGAAATTTCAGGGCAATCCAATGTTCATTATGATGTCAGTGCTGCTGTCCTCTTTTATATAGCCTCAGGGAGGATCAATAGCTAAAACCAGAATTGAAAAGCATGAATTTTTCAAATTACTGGAAAGAGACCACCAGTAAATTGGAGAGCAATGGAAATGTGATTGCTGAGATTAGTACTATTACAAAGAACCCATACTTTATACATGGACAATAGAAAGATGACTTCTTTACTAGGACACAGCCCACGAATTGCAAGTCATGGATGCAAAAGAGTAAGTTCTTGGGCTAGGGAGATAGCTCATTGGTCTAAGTGCCTGCCTGCCAACCACAAGGACCCAAGTTCAATCCCCGGTACCACATGCTATGCTGGCCCTGGAAACTCAGGCACATTGATGTGGCCCCAAAACCAGGTGTGGTGCCACATGCCTGTAATCCCAGCCCTGGGGAGGCTGGGAAAGAAGGATTGCTATCAGGCTGAGATGCACAATGAGACCCTGTACCAGATAAATAATTTTAAAATGTTTCTAAAACAATTCTTTAAAAGCAACAACAAAAAGGATAATTTATTTGAAAGACTTTGTTTTTAGAAAAAAAAAAGCCCAAGGGGTGTGGGGATATAGCTCAATGACATAAGTGTCTGGCAAGCACAAGATCCTGAGTTCCATCCCCTGTCCTGAGAGAGACAGAGAGAGAGAGAGAGAGAGAGAGAGAGAGAGAGAGAGAGAGAGAGAGAGAGAGAGAGAGAGAGAGAGAGAGAGAGAGAGAGAAGTGGTGTAGACTACTTGGGTTACTCAGAGCCACAGAGAGAAGAATAACATGAAGATCAGCTGTCCAAACACTGAGGACATTATCACCATGTTACAAAGACATTTAGATACTTCGTCAGCTGGCATTGGGCCTTGTCATCCACACAGTGCTGATATTCATGTGTGCAGAATGCATGAAACATCACCTAAATTTCAGTGAAAGACGTAAGAGCCAGGCAGTGCGTCCCTGCAAGGCAGTGCATGAAGCTGTGGATGTGAAGCTAAAGCTACCGTAGAGACTCTAGAAAGCTCAAAAAATACCAGGAAGGTGGGAAAATCTGCCCAGGAAAGTCACAGGTAAAGAGCAGAGGGCTCCAGAAGAAAAAACTTACGTAGGCCACAGGAGGTCATGTTATAGGAATGGGTCCTCCCAAGCCTTCATCAAAATCTGCTCTATGTGCTGTCATAGAATTGCAAGATTTATTTATCTGTGCCCTTATTTATGCTATCACTTCAGTGTGATTCTTTTCTACCTCTTTCCCCTCACTTTTGGGATGGGAATGTTTACAAGGTGTTGTTGTACCTCACAAGGATTTAACTAGCATTTTTATAGGATCTCAGAGCTAAGAGTGTGCCTTGAGTCTCAGAGGACACTTTGGATTTGGACTTTTGAGCATTGCTAGAACTGCAGAGACTTTAAGTAACTCTCAAAGGTAGACTAATGCATTTTGTATAATGAGATTGGCCTTTTGGGGGACTGGGAATGAAACATCAAGGTTTAGATCTCAAACAACCCTGCAAAAGTTCATGAGTGCCCGAATAACGCTTCTGAAAGATGATTTGATCATAGGACACACACTAATTGTCCACTGATGAGTTCATATTTCAGTGTGCTAGTAGGGGGTAAGGCCTGATCTGTGGTGATAAGCCCCTGAGCCATGACCTGGAAGAGATACCATTGTCCTCACCTTTGTGCCATTATTTCTTTGCTACCAAGGGTTCAGCAGCTTTTCTCTTCATGCCCTTCTAACATGAGCCAGTCATTGATGCTTGGACTGACTCCACTGAACCCATCATTGAAATATTTTACTCTCCTCTTTTAAGTGGCAGGAATTGAGTAATTTCCCCAAGTGATAACAAAGGCAACTTGTACACACACAGAAGTAATACTTTAACAGATTTCTACACTGTCAGGCTAATACAGTGGAGGCACTAGCAAAAGATAAAATATATGTTTATTGTTTTTTAAAATTATATTACAATAAAACATATTGCAATTAATCAACCTCAAAATACTCTTTAAACATACTTATCAGATCATGCTCACTACTTTCTGAAGTTCTAGAAGTTCTCTTTCATGAGTGTCTTTAGCTGGATTGCTGTGGCTGCTTGATGTCCTCAATCATTCCAAAATGTTTATTTTTCATGAAGGTTTGCACCTTGTGGAATTTAGAAGTTGCCTGGTGCTAGATAAAAGTGAACATGGTAGGTGAGAATAGATGCAATATTTTAGTAGAAATTTCCATGTTACAAGGGATGTGTGACAGAGTTCTATCATGAGGGAGGAAGAAATTATCCATGTCTCAGGCCATTTTCTATGCACATAATTTGATAAATGCTTTAGAAAGATTTCATAGTATTTACAGATCATGAGAGTATTCCAGGTACATAATTTTCTCACACAGTTCGGTGAAGTTCAACGTATCATGATTTGAATATTGGTGCATTTATTAGGAAGATGGGAACTGTGAATTACACTAACTCTGAAGTTTGATCTCATGAGCACAACTGTAAATCCAAGTTCATCCCCCTTGGTAACGTTTCTTAAAAAAATGGAAATTTAATTGCACAATTCCCATGAAGTTGATGACATTTTATTTTAATTCATTGTTTGTAATCCATGCCTTGTCATACCTTTAAACACATCTCTTCTTAACAATAACTCATGAGGGGTTGGGGAGACAGCTCAGTAGAATAAGTGCTTGCCTCACAAGTGCAAGGGCTTGAGTTCAATCACTGGTTCTGCAAACAAACAAACAACAAAAAACAATTACTCACAAACAACAGAATGCACCACACAAGATGAAACTTCTCACACCCTGTTACTAAGTCTGAACACAGCACTTCTCACACTAAATATCTCTTCCACTTCATAGAACGGCACTGGGAAGCATCATCCACCTATGTCTTGATCACATGTCATGAAATTAATTATTTTGGTGATTCTTTGGTGAATCAAAATTATTTGTAGCAAACCATAAATTAAAATGGTTCATAACACAGCTTCTTCTGCTATTCTCTTATTACTTAGTGATGAAAGTGTGTTTTATTTTTTCATATAATAAAAAT
>NW_004524793.1:851895-852575 GCF_000260255.1 Octodon degus
TATTTCTGGTAATATATTTTCTATATTTCTAACAATATATTTTCCCTTTTCCTTACCAAAAGCTTATTTAAATAGCAGATCACCATTTTAAAAAAGAAAGCAAACACAAACTAGAATGGAGAAAATAAATATGGGTAGATATGATCTTAACAGATGAAACAGAATGAACAAATACACACACACACACACACATCAGTAACAAGAGACAAGAGTTATGAAAGAACAATTATCTGCCATAAAAAAAGAACTCAAAACACCCCAAGTTCAGTAACAGGTTCAAGGATCCAGGATTTTGTGTGAGACAGAAGTCATGTTGGGCTGTAAAGCCTTTCCATGCCAAGTAGGCACGAATTCGGCATCCTACACTCTCCACATGCAAGCCTTGTCTTGACAGAGATACTGGTCATTCTAAGCCATGTACTCTATGGAAAATCTTTTAACTTATGACCTTTGGGGAAGAGTGGTAACTTCAGGAACTCTCCAAGTCACCTCATGGAAAGTGGGAGACTGTCGGTTGTTATTGCCAGGAGCCATCTTTTCAAGGGTGGGTGGGTTTCTACAACCATCCAGTAAACAATTAAATCTAGTGACACTGTTTCTGATTCTCTCTGAAACTCATGGAGCTTCACATTACAAATATCTTACCATTCAGCTAATTGTGTGTGTTATATATACCCAAT
>NW_004524793.1:853712-855538 GCF_000260255.1 Octodon degus
CTGTGAAAGGCATACATTGGATGGTAATTCGGAGCTTAACAATGACACCAGTTAGTCTTATGTACACAACTACATGCACATACGTGCACACAAAGTCATGTGTGCACTTTTTTTAAAATGTTGAAGACAAGAAATTAAGAGGAGAAGTGGAGCTATACAACAAAATATGGTGGAGTGGCTTAAAATTCTTACAGAGAATTTGAAACTTTCTCTTTAAGCCCAGAAGACTTTCAAATAAATGAATATAATGGAAGTAGTTCTAATCTCTCTTGGCTATTACTTGTCAGCGCATAAAGTTATTATGAAATTTCCTTTTTGAAGTTTTCCAAACTGGAGTACAATTGAAGGGTATATGAAATGACTTTAATGAATTACTATCCAAATAATACTGTCAAAATAAATAAACAGACACAGAAAAGTGCATTGTTATACATACAGATAAAAACTCATGTCCATTGAAACCAACTTTGATTAACAGTAGCTAAGTAGGAAGCATCACTATCTTGGACATGAATTAATTTTACAAAGCTTCTGTGATACAAACAACATGAGGATCAATGGAACAGAATATAACAGAAACAACCCCAATCATATTCAACTCTTTGACCTTTGACAACAGGCCAAACATACATTGAAGGAAAAATATTTTCTTCATTAAATGGTATTAGGGAAACTGTCTATCCACATACAGAAGATTTAATTCAGATCCATACCTTTTACCATGTACTCAATTAAAATAAAAATGGATCAAATAAGTAAATCTTAAACACAAACATTTAACTTACTGGAGGATAAACTAGGCAAAACTCTTGAAATCATTGACATAGGCAAAGACTTTTAGAACAGAACACCAGTTGTGGAGAAAACGCTTCCAAAAATCAACAAATAGGATCATGTCAAACTAAAAAGCTTTTGCAAAGCAAAAGAACCAACCAAAAAAGTGGAAAGAAACCTCCAAACTGGAAATGTGTTTTGTGAACTGCTCCTCACACAGATTAGAACATAAAAAGAACATCAAAAATTCAACCACTCCAAAATAAAAGATCCAATCAAAAAAAATGGGCAACTGGAATGAACAGGTGATTCTCAGAAGTAGAACAAATGGCCAATAAATACTGAAGCAAGGCTCTCAATCACTAGCCATTAGAAAAATGCAAATTTAAGTAACATTAAGATCCATCTTACCCAAGAATGAATGGCTCTCATCAAAAAATTCAAATAATAAAAAATGCCAGTGAGACTGTGGATAAAAAGAACTCATCTATATCTTTGGTGAGAATGTAAACTAGTACAACCATTATGGATTCACTACGAACATTCCTCAAAAAACTAAAATTGAAATTTCATTTGAACCAGCCCTCCCCTTCTAGGTATCATCCTGAAAGATGTAAAGACATCATATTAAAGTGATGCACATGTAACCGTGTTTATGGCAGCACAATTCATAGTAGCTAAGTACTGGAAGTAGCCTATATGTCTGTCCACAGATGGATGTATGAAGAAAATGAGTATTTGCACTAAAAGGATGACTCTACCTTGAAGATAAACTTGAGTCTTTGTAGGAAAGGGAGAAGATAATATGAAGTGAAATAAATCAGACACATACACTTGAATATCACATATTTTCTTTTATATTAGAAACATGAGTTATGAATAAAGAGCAAGCTAAAAAAATAAACGAAAAGGGAGATAGGTTCTCAAAAGGGAAGGAGATGAAGAGATAGAAGGAAATAGGCAGGAGGGGAACAAAAGTGGGTTAAAAATTAAGATGTGCTTTTACAGGAACCAACTTTCTACAAGGAATGTCAGTATTATATACTAGAGAC
>NW_004524793.1:855638-856996 GCF_000260255.1 Octodon degus
TTATGCTTGGTGTCACTGCCACACACATCCCTGAATGTGGCAGGCCCTTCAGATTTGTAGAACTCATAGACAAACTCTGTATCAAAAAATGAATTTTCCTATTTAAAGATTTCAATTATAAAATAATAATTCTGCAGGGCAGAATTTCAATATGCAATACTTAAATTATTAAACATGTTTGATGAGAAAATTAGAAAGCAAGGAAAAGATTGGGAAAGCATAATAATGTCAATAGATGTTATTTATAATAGTGAAACAATAATATACCTAGGCCATGTATAGAAGTTGAAGTGGTAAAGATGACAAAAAGGGAAAAAGGTTTTCTCTGTGACATTGTGTACTTAGTCCCTGATTGCGATTGAATTTTTAAGGCATGCCTTTATGTTTTGGTAAAAAAGAACTATGTGATGTTTATGTTGTATAAGTATAAGAATTGTATTGAGTTAAGATGAAGGTAGATAATACACAGTATATTGTTAGTATTTAATGATAGGAGCTCAGTAAATTTTATGTTAGCTTCCTGTGTATATCTTCACAGTATGTGAATGAAAAACATACATCTTAGGTTTGTTTAAAATTGATTTCTAGATCCTTTAGAGTCGATAGTATAATTATGAGTATTGTGAAGACAGCAAGACATGACTTAAGCCTCAATCCCCATGGTCTTGTATTTCACTGTTATTTTTGTCAGTTTGTGCACTATGAGTCTTTGCAGTATGCCAAGCAGTCTTTGTGGATACTTTGGGAGGTTCTAGGAACTCTAACAGCAATTAACCCACTGAATGATGTGTGTCTTATAGTTTAGGACATAAAATGAAATTCCCAGTACAGTAGAAATGTTACAGATGATACTACGCAAAGCACAGTTCTCAAGAGGGCAAAGGACAAGCTGCTGCTTGGAAACACAGAATACATCTTCAGCTAAACCATACAGTACTAGTGTTTTAACCTGGAAGACTTCCTACCAAGCATCATTCTGACTAAGATAAATATGTTACTGTACTTTTTAAACATAAGATAATGTTTTTCACAACAAAGATATGAAAGTCCAAGGACATGAAAATTCATAATGTAGTGTTAAATAATGCACCTCCAACATTGCAAAGGCCTAGAAAACTACCTTGTTTCCTTGGGATTTATATTCCAATCTTGTGAGAACCAACATCTTTCTAAGTTTCATGCTTCAAAACCTAAGATTAGTATTGATTATTAAAAGGCCAAGCTTCTAGATAGCTCAGCAGACTAAAGCACCTGCTTAGGCAAAACACAGCAGCTGTGTTTCATCCCTGGTGTGCAATGCCAGCCCCACCCCTGGGGCACACTGAGAAGGTGATTGAGACTGGGCATGGTGGCGTGCC
>NW_004524793.1:863181-864450 GCF_000260255.1 Octodon degus
TCCCCTGAGCTATCAGGCCAGCCCTGAAAGTGCCTTTAATTGTTGTTCTCTACCTTTGTACAATTATAAATTTTCCATATCTTCAAGTTTTAATTTGCATTCTGCTGTTCTATTTTCTGAAAAATATAGCTTATATAGAATTGATATTGCCTCTTTACATGTTTATTACTTTACAGGGTTAACAAGTGGATGTTGTTGTTTTTTTGTTGGAGATTTTCTTGACAAATACTTCAGTTAATTTATAGTATAAAACTGTTCTGATTTTCTATTTTCTTGTCAGTTTTCAAGCTTTACTTTTCAAGTAAAAGTACTTTTAACACATGAATTCTAAATAATTGTCAAATTTTATTTTTATTAAGACTTTTATTATTCTTGAATACCTATTAGATATGTACTAATTTAACTCTTCAGTTATAAAATTATATTCCAATTCACTACACAAAGTCAAATGGGAAAGAATTTGATTAACTTCATTCTAGCAGCTTCTAAGAATTTTAATTCCACATTGAAAATGAAGTAATGGTGTAATGATAACATATGTAGAAGTTTTATATGCTATTTGTTTCTTTTGTGAGAAAAGCTTGATATGCAAGAGTTACTCTTTAATTCTCATACTTAAAACAGCTATTCAGTTAACTTGAAAGTAAACTATACTCTATGGCTGCATCTTTTATGTTTTACAGTGCGAAACCATATTTCACTGCCTTTGTAACTAATAAATGGCAATGATGATATGTTTGTACATACATAGGTGATGTCATAAGCCAATTTCTACTTTTTATATTGATTTAGTAATCAAAAATTAAACAAAATTTATTTTGGTTTAATAGAAGGTACATGCAAAAGCCTCCAGATAATATTTTCAATTAAATTTTATTGAAATTCAGTCAATATCTTATTTATTACTAATTACCTTAAAAAAGAAAGGAGGGTATTCACATAGTATAAGGAAATATTATAAAATTATCTTAGCAGAGACAATTTAAGAATGTATGCAATACTCCCTCACTTCTAATTGAAGTTGGTCCTGCAAGCTTTAATAGTAATTATTTAAAAGACTAAATATCTTACAACATTTAAGTTCATAAATTGGTCTCTTTTAGGACATTTAACCTAGTTTGTTGTTGTTTCTTTCACAGGTGATTTCTAAACTTAGGAGAAGCACACATTTAAATTAAGGACTAGGGACCAGGGAAATGGCTCAGTGGAATAAGTGCTTCTCTGGCAAGCTCAAAGGCCTGAGTTCAATCCCTGATTCTGCAAAATAAA
>NW_004524793.1:864550-868234 GCF_000260255.1 Octodon degus
TTCTGACCCCTAAGCTGCAGTCTTTGAGTAAGAGATTAAATCTTAATTATTTTGATGTACAAGTTCAGTGCTATCAATCTGGCCTCTTCAGCACTTTGAAAGTGTAAATTGCTTGGCTAAAATAGGTGCATGCTTTTTGCTTTCCTTTTTAAAAGGACCTCACTTTTTCAATTTCTAGATGAAAAATGATACTTTGGCTAAATATTAATCATACGTTCTGCTGACAGAGAATAAACCAAGAGATTACCTAGAATACTAAGGGATACTACTGTGCATAAATCAATACTCTTTCTAATCATATCACTAATATTCTTTTTGATATATTTTTCTTTACTAAAACTATTCTAGGATAAGCTCTCTTAAACATAAAAAATATATCCTGAGATGAAAATCTTAACACTCTCTCCCTGTTCTGTATTTGTGATGATTTTACTTTTAGTATCCTAAAAGGCTTTGGACATAAGATGATTGTGGTCCATAAAATCATCACTTTAGATCAATGATTAAATATGATTTCCAGTAACATCCACTGCCCTAAACTAACCATTTAAAAATAGATGCATATTTTCCTAATACCTGTATAACTATGAAGAACAACAGGTGGGTCTTGTCCTAATGGCAGAGTACTACTATAAAACATATTACCATAGATATCATTCCCACTTACAAACCATAAGTTGGCAATATCCTTTAAATTTTACACTTCAACTATAATCCTGAAAAATATATATGTATACACACATGCGGTAATAATCTTTATGCAAATATTGATTTATCTAGATCAAGCAGCTCACTGTCTGGCTTGTATTTCAGATAACTTGCAAGGCAGTGAACACCTTTTTCTCTGCCCCTTCACTGTGAATACAGATATGCTGGATAAAGTGATGTTTTGCTTCTCTATCCTCAGAACAAAACAGTCAGTACTCACTGTGCTTGCATTCAATTATGCTACAAATAAATGGGGATAGAAAAATTGTGTCCACCATTAATTTCTCTAGGCATACACTATAAAGCCAGTGTAAAATGGAACCTAAATCTTCTGTTTTCTGTGTGGTCTCACTTCCTGTGGCACCTATGTCTCAATATGTCACATTATCTCATTTACTTCTATAATGTTGTCTCTAACTATAATGTGGCTATTATTATGTACCAGAGAAAGGATGGAAGCTCTTAAAGCATAAATAATTTTGCCAAGGTCACAAAAGTAATCAACAGAACTCTAAGTGGCAAAGCTCACACTCAGATTTCATGAATTTCAAGGTCTATATTTTTCTACTTTATTGCATTGTCTCTCATGAATAAATAAAGAGGTTGTATGTGAAACTGATTACATACTGTAATAGCCTGAACTACACTAGATTATTATTTTTCCTTTCTATAAAACTCTCCATGTAGATGCTGTATAAATGTTGCACTGTGATGGGCACTGTGTTGAAATGTAAAACACAGAAGTTGTAGATGAATTTTCAAAGATATCAGTCAGAAAGGTGACCAGGCAATAGGCACAGGCTGAGGTTGACCTACAAGTCATTGAGGAACTTCTTCCATATTAAATATGAAAAGCATCATATAAAACATTTTAAGTAATCAGCAGAACTCTAAAGGCAGGGAAAATAAAGATACTCCATTAGAATATTTCTCATCCTTCAAAATAGTGGTAGATTAGACTAATCAAGAACTACATTTTAAAAAATAGCTTCCCTGTGTAATCTAGAGAATTATAGAATCATGCCCATTGGATACTTACCTATCAGGAAGATTCTCCTTTCAGATCAAGGAAATAAATTATGTGTATAAATATATACTTATTTGGACTTTGATTCAAATTAGAATTCCAAGCTGTGGGTTGATCCTAATAATGATGCTGTACAACATTCAAATTACATTTATTCATTTAATAATTCAAATTATTTTATCTTGGCAAGGCAAATGTCACTATATCTTTTTAGTTTTTGCTAATCTAGTCTTGAATTTGAGATCTGTGCATTTTTCCAAGGATTCTTTATCTTTCTATTTTTAAGCAAGTACAACTTAACTTTAGAAAAATGTTCTAGTGATGTTACATACGTACCGGACATTAACCAATTACACCACTGGAGCTTCCCTAGTGATGTTGGATGGCAACAAATTATCCATAATAATACCAGGTAAGAGAGTAGCCACAATAGGCCTGTATTTCTGAGCATGTGTGTGACAATGTGTATGTTGAGGTGTTAATAAGCGAACATTACATAATTCTTGTAAGTGATGTTATCAACTAAATAACATTTTACACAGATCTTTAAGCTAAAACTGGGATGAGTTTATAAATAGCTATAGATGACATAGCTAGTGAGTACCAGAGTGAAACCTAAGATAAGGTAAATTGTTTACCAGATGTAGTTCAGATAGATTGGATGTTTATCTTTTCTGATTTCACTGTTCAAACTAAAATGATGTTCCCACTCTACCTAGAGAACGAATTTCAAATTTCATGAGGTTTAATTATGAAGTTCTATATCATTCTCCTTTCAGAAATAGCTTTACTGTGTAATCTAGAAAATCATAGAACAACCATTTGTTGTCACTAACACAGGAAACTGGGGGTATTTTCTGGCTGGTACTTTTGAGCACTCCCTCCTTTATTGGTTGCAACAAAAGGCTAGGATGCCTTTTTCTGGAACAGGAAATCTGTCTTCAAGCGTTATGTTCTATGCTTTTGTCTCATTTTTAGCTTCTTTCTCTCTCCAAGATGTCTCCAGAATGCTGACTGCAATGTTCATTTGACTGATTTCACTCAATTGCAAACCACCCAGTTGCAAATACTCTTCTCTGTCATAGTTAATTCAGCAGTTGTTAGCTCAGAAATACTTCAGCACCTTACTAGGTACAGTGAGCATGGTGACAAGTGACATGAGCATGCTGATTTCCCTTATATATAAATGGAATAGTCTGGCATTAAAGAAATGAATTAATAATCGCATGGTTCTCAAAATACAAGATGGGTAAAAGCAGGACACAGGATGTTATGCAAACTTTGGCAAGAGAGGGTCATTAAAACACAAATTCACTAGGCTAGGGGTCCAAGCTTGTAATCTAACACCCAGGAGGCTGACACAGGTGAGTTGCCATGAATTTTAGGCAAGCCTGACAACCAATAATTTATGACTTTTCAATTAGTAACTTAGATTGATTTCAACTATGGATAGTGAATATAGAGATGGACATTTTAATATTCAATCTTTATCCCTTACAGAATTTTGGTGAGTTCAAAGCAGTTTAAGATTGGACCCAACTAGTCCCAATCTGGGTTTTTTTCAGAAGTACTAAAAACATTATACCACATAATTATAGGTGCACTCATATTTATAGCAGCAATTTTTCACAGCTAAATCTTGGAAACAATGCAAATGCCCATCAATCAGGGAATGGATAGGAAAGATGTGGTATTTTTATACAATGGAGTATTACTCAGCTATAAAGATAAACTCAAGACTTTTATAGGTAAAGGGATGCAAGTAGAACCCATACTCTTAAGGAAAATAAGTCAGACTGATGTATGTAAACATCTTTTGTCTCCCAAGTGTAAGAAATTAGAAGAATACATAAGGCCCAAATACTGTAATAGATATTATGAAAGAGAAAGAAAGTACTCAAAAGTAAAGAACAACTGGGGTTGGAGAAAGGACAAAAGGTTGGAGAAAA
>NW_004524793.1:868334-870532 GCF_000260255.1 Octodon degus
AAAAGGGGGATATAAATAAAGGACTGTTTTGTTCTGAAAAAAATATATATGTATGTACAAGATAGTTAGGAGAGCTATACAGCTACTTTCTCTTAGTTCACTGAAAACCCTTTGTTTTTAAGGCCAGGTCCAAGGCAGCCACATTTCTAGGTCTCTGTTTTCTCCTCTTGCCCCCTCCTGGTCTTGATTGTAAAACACTGAGGAGTTGACTTTTCACTAAGGTATTGAGTGAGTTATCTGGAGGAAAAAAAAATCAACTTTTTCCTTTTTCCTGATATCTGAAGCTGACTGGCTAATAAACCTATCTTTAAGAATAATCTTATCTTTTTGACAAACTAGGAACCAGAGGTGTATGTTTCATCAATGATGTGTGTGAATGAGCTAAAAAAATAGATTCTCATCTTTTCCTAATGAATAGCTGACAATTTAAAATAATTGAGGGGCTTAATTCTTATCCTTCTTAGATGTTTAGAAGTACTCATGTGAAGATGACTCCTATTCCAATCTTCTATATGGTTGGTAGGCCAGTAGGGATCTTCTGTAGGGACTGCTTGGAACCAGCTGTTTCCCTGGATGCCTGCCTTCTAGTCTTCTAAAATTAACAATGTAATATTGTTCTCGAGGTGTAAGAGCACCTTGTAATGCTGTTTGTCTCTCATTAGAAGTTATTGTTTAAGAATAACATTACATTTTCACAATGTAGTTTTCAGGTCTGAGCAGGTCCCCTACAGCTCTCAGTATACGTATCAGGGTCATCTGACAACTTTTACAGGTTTTTGATATATTTGAAGTCACTGAGAGAACAGGACACGCAGACACAAATAGTGCCAAATTCTCCCTTTACCTCCTTATAGTGTTCTGTAAGGGATTCTGTCCTTGAAGGGCTTTAACAAAATCAGCTAGGAATGAATATATCCCAGTAGAGGGTTCAAATTATGGCTGGCTTATTAACCTTACTTATAGAGCCTGAAGGGCAAGAGGAACCTTGGGTTTAGCAATAGTAGATAAAGCTCGGATTCAAGTTATCTTGGAAACCTTGCCCTCAGGGCCCTCAGTGCAAGGGAGGGGATTCTCAGGTCATCAATAGTGGATACATCCAGTTGCACCTTAAGCACCTGAGGTGACTGGTTTCTTGTGGCATGTATTTACATTTTAAACACAAGTAAGGTTTACCTCTTAGTGCAAAGAAAGTCTGAACATAAGATAATTCTGAGCATTTTATCTCACTCCTATAGTACCATTCTAGTTGTGAAATAGTGTTATAATGACTACTTCCCTCTGCATTCCATTTCATCTCTAGGGATTAGGCTGTCCATGTCCAGGCACAGAAAAATATTAAACTCTTTCTCAATACATGAGGAAAAAAGAACTTCCAATACTTAAGAATACATTGCAAAAGAGTAAGAGAATTTGTTATTGAATTTCCCAAAAATTTCAGGAAAAAAATAGGCATCATTTTTAATACCTACTTGGTTTCTATATCCTCTCAAAGTGTCCCCCAAGGTGACCTGCTCCAGAGAAGATGACTTCTCTGTGGAGTGTAACCAGAAGATATGTAGGCTCAGACTACTCACCCTTATTAACACTCATTCCTACCATCTTCAGAAACTCATATTTATAAGTCCAGAATATATTTCCAAAAGCATAAGCTACAATTGATTCCAGCTATAGCAGTCAGGTCTGAAGAAGTAGAAAAATGAAACTGTTCATCAAGAGACTCAAATAACTACTTTCCCATTTTTCGAAAGTGAGTGAGAGAAAAAAAAATTAAAGGGCAAAGTGGAAGTGATTGGACCACTTCCTGGCCTTTAAAAGAGGACACCTCCACAAATAGAGGCAAGTAATAGATCAGGAAAATCCTTCCCTAGGACCTAGGGCAAAGAAATCTCTAAGACATCTGTATTGACTACCTAATCACTGAGGCAATCTTTCTTAGCGACAAGACAAGTCTAAGTTTTGCTCAAAATCCTTTCTAAAATATGTGTCTTTCCATATCTGAAACGTAACTATGAAGTTCATAGGTCAAAACCTGCACCCATCATCCAGCAAGTATAAATCATGCATTAGTGAAGGTGGTTCCTTGTCTCTGGTATTACCCAATATTAATTTTCTATGGGCTGCACTTAAAAGTTCTTAGTTGTTAGATAAGAGGGAAACTTTGGGATAGTTTTGGGTTCTTTCCTCTCTACTCTTTATTG
>NW_004524793.1:870632-872925 GCF_000260255.1 Octodon degus
ATCTTTTGTTTGAGAAATTTTACATACCTATATCTGGTAATCTGAGCAACCATTTTAATGATAACAATGTGCAATATTTTAGTCATTGTCAAATTCTCATCATCTTGTTCTGTATTTCTGTATCCTTTTTATTGGATTTATAAAATTCTTTTTAAAATAAAAAAGATTACAATTAGTATGCTTATCATTATTTTGTACTGGGTTACATAGAATCGAATGGTTTTATTTAAATAGTTGGACTGTGCTAATATTTGGGTAGTAGGTATCATCACGTAACCCTAACCTGAGAACTCCCAAGTGTCCCTGGTGAAGAGTACATCAGTTGCCAAACTTGTAAATGCAGAGCTTGGTTGTCTCTAAAATACAGAATCACTAAAGTTTACAAAGAGAAGGGTACATTGACAGCACAGCTCACAGACAGCAGGCTGCCACTGAGGAGCAACAAACCAACCACATTCAGTAGTGAATTAGAGCCCAAGATGGGTAGATTTTGTGGCATTTTAACTTTTAGATTTTGAAAAAGTTTTTTATATCTTAAGTACTGTCAGCTTTTTTTTTTTTTTTTTAACCAGGGATTGAACTGAGGTTCCTGTGCTTGCCGGGCAAACACTTATTCCACTGAGCCATCTCCCCAGCCCCCTGTCAGCTTTGATAAAAATAAAACAATGGAATCATACACACACAAAATGTAAATGCAACTTCATTTAGATGAAAAGGAATTGTGCTGAAAACTGAAAAAAACAACAATGGAAAGGAAAAGCTTAATGGAGTATGGACTCCAGTGGACTCTTGTTTCTTACAAAACTTTAGCTTCAGTTCCTTAATTCCAGACCTGTCTCTCTCAAATCCTTTATACAAGCTCCTTAAATGATTTGTACGCATAATATTCTGTGAAAATCAAAAAAAGAATGAAAATTGTGACTTATGTATAAGTGTTCCTATTTCATAGCATCAAAACCAATTCAGAAGAATCAATAATGCATTCAATTCCAACCACCACTAAAATTGACAATTGACATAAAAATAAATAACAAATTAAAAGACTTTTGTTATTAAAAACATGTTCAGAATTCATAATGAGCTCAAGGAAAATTAAAAAAAAAATTTGTTTCACTTTCTAAATGAAATGATAAAAATCCACATCCACCAAAGTAACTGTTACCATTGAGGGCAAGATAATCAATATAATCACAAGTCTGATAAAGCCATTGAACATGAAATCGTCTGCAATTCTACATGAAATCATCTGCAATTCTTTTCTTCTTTTGTGAGAGTAATATTTCCCATTTCTATTCCCTGGAATCTGTTGTTATCTATTATAATTCAATGAGAAAGAAGAGAATAACTGCGCTTCTCATGGGAGGAGTGCAAATACAGATCCTGAATTGGTTCTATGTCCATTAGACTGCATGGTTTTCCAGAAGTTGGCTGAATCTATATGTGACTTTAAAAGAAAAAAAAATAAAAAGAAAAGAAAAGAAACAGAGAGAAAGCACAACTTCTCTTAGGTAGAATGTACTCTTTGTCTTTTGTATGCTTCTCATTTCATTTAAATTAGCTATAGATTATTTGTTGTGATCTATCTTTGAACTACCTTAAATCTCACTCTAGCAAAACACAGTTGTATAATGTAACACTGTAGTGGCAGAAGTGATGTCTGCCTTTGTTTACATTTTTCCATACCATGAGTGTGGCCAAAAGTGAGCAATAATGCACAACTGCTAAATGAATGGGAAAACTGCTAAACATAAAAAACTAAATTGAAATGATGACATAATCAAAGGATAAATGATTCCCATTCTAATATACAGTTGCACGTAAGGGTTATGAGAGAAGCTCAATTAATTTTATGAGGGTCTTTCTTACAATTTTAATATTAAAACCAACCAAAGAAAAAAGTTAAGATTTTCAATATATACTTAACATGCAAAAATCATATAGAACTTAATAGTAAGTTAAAGCTAGTTGCATATTGATCTGAGTACTGACTTGCTTAATGAATCCAAGACATAATCTGATAATTAATTAATACAATTTACGTATATATGAAAAATAACACTCATTTCTTAAAATGTCGAACAAATTCACCGAGTACATGTTTAAAATTATAAGAACACTGAAAATTCTTTTTTTTGGTAAAACAGCAACAGTATTTAATTGAAAAGTAAAAGCCACCTTTTCCACACCTACTCTGCAAGGATGGAACGCTTCTATTAACTTGATCATTACACAGAGAAGAAAAAGGTTAACAACATGGTGTTCAAAAATGTTCTCTCCCTCAGTTAACCTCGGC
>NW_004524793.1:873025-881349 GCF_000260255.1 Octodon degus
AAACATGCCCCCAAGAAGGAAGGTATAAATTGACAGGTAAAGATCAGAAACAAGATCACAAAGGGGAATTATTTTCTTCTCATGGCCATCGTGAGATACCCAGACAACTTGCACAGGAGTTGTCACCCTCAGCATGGAAGGGTTAGAAATGGGGAATCTCAAGAGCCGAGATTGCCTCCTCACCAGCAGATCAGATGCAACAGGAGACTGAGGTACAGCAGGCTTCAAATTTCCCTTTAGAGTGTAGAGGGGGATTAGGGAGACTGTCCTAGGGAAATCTGTCCTGCAGGTCTTAAGAATGCCACTTTATTGCTTCTTACTGCCAGTTGGAGTCCTGTAATTCATTAATAGGCACATATATTTCCTAAATATAAACTATATTTCATCAAAGACCCCTTTGTGCAGTATTTTGTCCCTCTCCTACACTTTCTGGACTAATCCACTAACGATACACCTCTATAATCAAGTCACTTCCCAAAACCCCATTGATAAGTTCATGAGGCTTTGAGGAGAGGTAGATAAAAACCCTAATACCTGGAATAACAGTTCTCAGGGAGGCTGAGGCCATGATTCACAAGTCCAAGTCCAGGATGGGTAATTTAGTGATACAATTTAAAGATTTTTGAACGAAAGTTCATAAAACAGTTGATTATATTGTTGTATTAATAGTGTTGTTCACAATATGAGATTATTAAGGAAAGATTTTGCCAAGACACCTGAACCACAATGAATAGAAGAAAAAACATTTGAAGAAAAACCTAGAGCCAACTTAGTAGTGAAGTGTTCACATACCTATTGATCTGGAATATTTGAATAAAATATCTGCAAAATAAAAAAATAGTAAATTACAGACGTTTGTACATGATGTCATCTGGAAAAGAAACTTGTTACATTTCAGACAAAGAAAATTATACACTTGTGAACACTACTCCAACTAATGTACCTGGTATCATGAAGAGTTATTAGTTTTGAGAGAGACATAGGATGTGAAAGGCCTCTGCCAAAGATTAACTCTAAACTATATATGCTTTTGCCATTTGGGTCTTGAAATCTTAAACATTCCATATTTTAAAAAGTACTGATTTCATCGTATGAGACTTACAGCAAAACCAAATTATATCACCATAATAGAGGCCATTAATGTTTAGATGAAGCCCATGCTAAGTCCAATGAACAATTATGCAAAATTAGAAAACTGAGACCTGGATGTTAATTGACCTTGGGCCTAATGAAGAACCTGATTATGGATGGCTTTTGTAAGGTCACAGATCAAAAATTTCAGACATGGAAAGTGACACAGCTCCTGATTTCTCTAATAAGAAAGACACAAATATAAATGAAGTAAAGCACAGGTTAAAGGAGATATGGTAGGGAAGAGGGAGGCAGACTTTTGGCAATGTAGAAAGGAGAGCAGGTTAAGAGTAAGGAGATAAATTAAGAAAAGGCAATGACAAATCAAAGAATGATCAATATAATGTTGAAGTACCAGTTTTCTAAAACAAAGGAAACCATCATCTATTGCACATATGTATCAATAAAGCAAAATTTTCTATAATTAGCTGAATTGTTTCATACTTACAAAAATCATAAGCATGAGTAAGCATGGCAGATTTATTGAACTTATTGGGCAAAAGCAGAATCAGAGGCAAACTCAAAAGTAAGAGGTTTCTAATTTCATGATGGTCAACATAACCACACTGGTGTCTCTCTTTTAGCTTAAAACCTGTAGCTCCATGGAGGGGGGACAGTAGTTTAAGACAACCAAATGGAGGACCAATATTACTTAGCAATAAATGCACTTTTATGTTATTTAACTACATATGGACTGCTATAATCCTAGCAATCCAATGGGAACAGCAACAAACAGCAGAGGTGGATGGACCACTCCCATCCTCTCCCCTACTAAGAAAAGATTTTGGTAAAACTCCTGACCATCCCTTTTACATATTCTTTCCTAATGCCCCTAGGCAAAAATATACATGTACTTATGGAAAATTTCTAATGACTCTGTTACTTAATCAGGAGCTTGGTAAGTAAAATGATGGAACATAAAGAACAAAGACACGTGAAGAGAATGTACAAGATGAATCTTTGAAAACAGGGAACTATTTATGGAGTGCTTCTTATCAGATAATAACATTCACCCAAAGAACATCTCCTATTGAGGATAAATTAAGTTCTTCAGCGGTAGCCAGCCACTCTCATTACCCATCCCAAAACTAGTACAATGCATTCATAATGAGAAGAGGAATGAAGTTTGCATATGGACCAAATTTTATAGATTCCCAGTTTCTGAAGTTTATCTGTCTATGCCTGCTGCTATAAGCAGCAACAGAGAGCAACTCTGAACTCGTGCTATGAGATTATTTCTTGAAAGCACAAATACTTGATAGCATAATAAGTTATTTACATTGTATATTTTCCATCTTGAAAAGGTCATAAATTCTTTTTTTTTTTTTTGTGGAACTGGGGATGGAACTCAGGCCCTTAAGCTTGCCAGGGAAGCACTTATTCCACTCAGCCATGTCCCCAGCCCCTATAAATTCATTTTGAGAGGAATCAATATATAGATTAAGCAGAGTATGCCTCATTTGAAAAGCCCTAAGCAGAATCCTATCTATGTTGACCATACACCAAAGCTCCCATGTAACATAATCCTATGTAGAGAGAAGGTGTACCACTTAATGTAGGACAATAGGTTCTAATAATCCTATTTATTAGCTATCTGATATCCACAAGCTATTGAAAAGAGTGATAGAAACACATTTGAAAAGGTAACTACTTCACCATCTTGGATATCACAATGTTCAAACTGGACAAATATTTTTGAAGGTTCATGTTTACCATGTATCAGTGATATATGTCTTCAGTAAGTATAATAAAAGATGGGTTTGTTTGCAAAGGATGAAGGCAATAGGGCTGCAGTTTCTGAGTGTGTTGCTGAATGACTGTAAACAGTCCTTTGAGAGGGAGGCTGAGATAGAAGAATCACAAGTTTGACCCCAGTAGGGATAATTTAGTAGCAAACTAAGCACCTGCTTAGGCCAGCACAGGGGTGGGGGCTTTGATCCCCAGCACCACATACTGTGCCAGCCCCAGCCCCAGATGTGCTGAGCTGGCCACCAAGCCTGGACAAAGTGGTGCATGCCTGTAATCCCAGTGCTGGGGAAGCTGAAAACAGGAGTATCTCTTCAAGTCTGAGCTGCATAGTGAGACCCTGTAGTAAATACAAAACAACGGCAACAACAAGAGGGAAACGGAGTAATTTAGTGAGCTGCAATACAGTGCTTCAAAAAATAAAATAATAATAGTGGCCACATATAATGTCAATCTCTCGAGGAATTTGTGTTTCCAATACCCATGACCTGGGCAATATGGTTTTAGACATCCATGTTTCTAGAGATAAATCTTTATCCGAGGACAATAGAAAAAGTTTCACTAAACTTTATACCCCTGTTCACATGTGAAGAGACAAGCAAGCAAGGAAATGTGGCATCAGCTTGGAAGGAATAATTGACCCTGACAATCAGGAAATGGTTGGGGCAATTATTAGATTTAGAGGCTAAAACCATTACGTTAGGGACCTACATCATTGAAAGTAGACAGAATAGCAATAACAATGGTGTCAGAAGGGCAAGATAACAATGTACACGGGCCTTTCGCACCTAAATTAGCACCTAAATGTATAGTAGAAAAGGAAGTCTATGAATTATTCATTCATTGATGGATGTAACTGCAGTAAGGGATGTAGTTCCTATCAATCTTCCATTTACTTCCAGAGAAAAATGAGACTGTAAACTGAGTTGCTGATAGAACTTACTATATAGAATCAAGCGGCCAGAGTATCACGCACTGTGGACAGTAATAGAGGCCACGTGGGGATCAGAATGATCCCTGGAGACTGAAGCTCATCACTCACCTGCTGAGAGTGCTGGTGGCTTTCAGGCTTTTAGGTGAGCCTTGCTGTGTACTGGTTGGCATGACTTATGGCCAATTTCAAGGGAAAACTGGGCTACTGCTTTGCAACATAGGCAAGGAGGAAGGTGTCTGGAACCCATGAATACCTCTGGGAGTCTTTTATTACTCTGTTGTCATATGGGAAGTTGAATATAACACTGTCATGATATACTCAATCAGAGAGCCAAGGTCCAAAAAGGACTTTTATTGATTCACACACTACAAGTTAGAAAATTTGGATTTGAGTCACTGCCAGCTCTTAGAGAAAATTGTATTTTTCTACATGAATCAACCCTGCTCCTATGCAGTAAGTGCAGACTAAGGGAAGAGGCAGACCACTTCTCTGTTGTTGGGATACATCAAAAATTCATGCAGGAGAAATTATATAGGAGGCAGCCTTAAATGGCAACAAGACTGAGTATATATGTACAGTTCCTATGCATGTGGTGGGTGAAATTTCATGTCATATAAAGAAAACAGACAAGGAAAAGATATGAAACATGTCTGATGCTATTTAGTCATTCTTCTTATTGCATATGTCCTATTTTAAATTAGACGTACCTTTCAGGGAGACCCAATATAGCAGAAGCAGTTACATGGGATAGTCACAGTAATAAAGAAGCAATTATTTGTTCATGCGTGTTAATTGGGCAAAATGTTTCAAAAGCACTCCTTCCTTATAGCAGTTTTCACTGAGTTCTCAATGGCCTCCACTTGGAAGACTTGCTTTAACCATTTGTTTTTCTATTTTATTACTTTAATTTTCCTAATTTGTTTTATTTGTTTGTTCTATTATAAACAGGAAAAACAAAAAAAAATAAGAGCAAAGACAGAAAAAAAGCAAAATAAAGCAATACAAAAGGTACAAAATTTCAAAACAAGAGTAGAAAATTAACAATTATTGTCATAGTACTTATTATTGTCCTCAAGTATTTGTTCAGATTACCAGATATAAGTATATAAAATTGATAAAACAAATATTAGCTCTTTCTTTCAATAAACCTTAACTTTTTCCTTGTTCTTTTTACTTTTTAATTTATTTTAAAGAGAATATACTACTAATAGATAAGAAATGAGTGATGGTGTACATTAAAAAGAGAAAGTATATTCAAGTGGCTGTTATATTACACACTGCTGTCTTTGATATAGTTGCTTTTAGCATATAGTGTTAGTAAAAGTAAAAATTTTAAACATTAACTGCTACTTATAAAAACCTGATAGAAATTAGTAGGATAATCCTCTCAACTGTCTCATACAAGTTTGGGTTTCTCAAGCAAGACAAACCAAGCAATATTCAAGCTTGTAATATTTAATCTTGCTTGTCTGATTTACTGCACTTAACATTAGTCTTCCATTTGTCTAGTTTCCTACCAATTACTCCAGTACGTTTTGGCAGAGTGGCACTGCATTCCAAGTTAATTCCACATCTCCTTTCCCACTGGTCAACGTTGGGCACACAGGCCATTTCCAGTATGTATTCACTAGGGATTGTTCCGGGCTTCACATGGTCACGTGTGTGTCACTATACTATGATTCTTTATATTTGGGGGAAGGTACCTAGCAGAATAGCTGAATCATCTGGAATTTCTAGTCTCAGGTTTTTTAGGAATTCCCATAGATGTTGTAGTAGCTTGTAGGGGACAGAACCATAGAACTTTTGTAAAGGGGAAGATGATCAAACAGTGATGAAAGAGGGGAAGGTTTGAGGGAAACAGGATGAAAAACAGATTGAGATGTGGCAACTTCATGTGCACTCCACACAAAGAACGGACATAATGTGTAGACAAATGTGATTAAAATTTTTTTCCATAATTTTATTGATAAAAAAATAGCGATGAGATGGTTTCAAATCAAATTGGTGGGACATTTTCAATAATTAACACATTGTACACATTCTCCCTAGTGGTTATTTGCTGTACAAGATGCAGATATAATATCTTATTTACAAACTCTATTAGAACAAATCCCAGTATTTATTAAGAGAATGCAACTATATATCTATCCTAAACATTTTGAATATACAGATACAAAATGGACATTCACCTGTATCCCTTTTTTATTTAGCTCCATTATTGAATATCATAGGTGTGCTAACTCAGCAAAATATTCTAAGAGAGTCCAGTAGTCCATAATAGTATTAGGGCTTCTATTTCACTTTGACCTGAATCCCCTACAGCTCAACATAACAGCATGGCTTTACTTCTTATACTTCATTTTTATACTTTTCTGCTGGATAGTTAAGACCAAGATAAAGCATGACCTATACAACAAGAGTTGTAGCTTTTGGATCTGATAAGGTCACTGAAATCCTTTCAACAGTTGTTTCATGATGGGAGTGCCTGTCATTGTGGTATTCTGAATATGGGCGGCTTGTCATGACATGCTATTTACTGCTAAGATGTCTCTCGGGTAGATGGATGTTCAAGAAGAAGGCGGTGGTGAAGGAAAGCAAGAGACAGGAAAAGGAATATTGTGGGACTGTCCTGCTTCAAGAACCAGGGATTAAACTCAGGCCCTTGTGCTTGCTAGGTAAGCACTTATTCTACTGAGCTATCTCCCTGGCCCTTTTTGCTGCTGACTTTGAAGAGGAAGGAAAGACCACAAGCCAAGAAACATAGGCAGCCTGTGTTTATAGCTAGGAATAAAATTATTTGGCTCTACAATCACAAGAAACCAATTTCTTGTAACAAACCCAAAAAGCTCAAAGCAAAATTTCCCCTAAAATCTCTAGAATACAACAATTTCACCTTTTTATAGGCCAGTAAGACCTGTGTCAGATTGTAAGAAAATAAATGTGTGTTTAAGTCACCAAGTTTGTGGTGGTTTGTTATGGCAGCAGTAGCAAACTATTGCAGCAAGGTTCTGAACCATGCCTGGGGTCATGCCTACTTCAAAATGATATGGGTGCTCACAAGAGGATGGAGAGGCTGTGTCATCAAGCCAAACCCACCCTCTGGGCAATGCTAGGATTCCAGGAGCACAGGATTCAAAATGGGAACTTAAAAGATTTTTAAATAGACTTGACATTGAATAGGAAGCCTTGGGAATAACCTGAAAATTAAGGGTATCAGCACAGGAAAACATAACTTTTCTAGAAGACAGGAATGACCTCAGTGTAATGCTCAGAAAGTAGAAACAGTAAACATAGACAGAACTCCACCCTTTCCTCATACAGTAAACTGAGATGCCATAATTAGCCTCTTGATAAATCCTAGCATGCACAATGGAGTATTATTCAACCATAAAGAGAAATAAAATCTTGCCATTTATAGGAAAATGGATGAAACTGCTGGATATCATGCTATACAAAATAAAACAAACATAAAAAGGTATTTGATGCATTCACTCATATGGGGGAAAAATCCCAAAAAGACAATATCTAGAAGAGGGATTAATTAGAGACTGAAAAGTGCCTGGGGAGGTGGGAAGAGGTAGGTGGGACAGAACAAAGAAGAGTGAATGGACAAAATCAACACTTATTGTATGGATGTATGGAAATATCACAGTGGATGCCATTAATTTCTACAATAGGCCTCAATAATTACAAAACCCAGAGAAATTTATAAAATATATACATGGATAAATAATGATAGATAAATCACAGCAGAGTTTGAATCTAGAGGCTGTAGACTGTTAGACAACTAGCATAACCTCAATTGTCTCCAATAGAAGTTTATTATGGTTCGGATATAATTTGAATGTATTCCCCAAAGGTTCATGTTTTGGAAATCTGGTCCTAGTGTGGTGATTCGGGGAGATGATCAAACCTTTAACAGGTAGAGCTTTAGGGAAAGTTAGTTAGGTCACTGCGGGTGCTGCACTTGTCAGGAATTAATTTTGATGTAGAGGATTGAGTTTGCTCTCATCAGAGTGAGTTATTATGAAGAGGGGGGGGCTGCCCCTCCACAGTTGCTCTGGTTTCCTGTCTTGATCATGTGATCTCTTTCTCACACATGTACTCCAACCTTGGTGTCTTCTACCATGAGGCCCTGGCCAGAGGCCAAACAGTTTCGGCCACTGGATCTTAGATCTTCTGCTTTTGATACTAAACTATATAGATAAACTGAATTCATTTATTCAGGATTTACCTATTTTGAATATTTGCCATAGCAGTGGAAAATCAACCATGACAAAAAATGAAATCAAGGTAGGGGCCTCCCACTATGTGGGAGGTTCAGGCAGGAGGATCACAAGTACTGAGGCCAGCCTGGAATACTTAGCAAGAACTCACCTCAAAATAGAAAAAAAAAAGGCTATAGTTGTAGCTCAGTAATAGAATGCCTCTGGATTCAATTCCCAGTACTAAAATCAAAATAATACAGACAAGGAAGGAAGGAAGGAGGGGGAGAGAAAGAAAGAAAAAAAGA
>NW_004524793.1:881948-898557 GCF_000260255.1 Octodon degus
CCATGTGACTCTCCTTAGGCACACTCTACATTATCAATCACTTTCATCTTTGGCCCCATAATATTCTTGATCAGAAAATTTGGGACACTACCGAGGTACATGACGTTACAGTACAAGTTCTCATATGTCCTGAATTTTAATTGACCTTGGAAGTCTAGGGCCAAAATGTTGCCTTTCCTTGTGCTCCTGCTTTTTCTCTAATTTTGGCCTGCAAACTTAGGTTGTTAACCCTCCAGAAGGCAAACTTATTGTTATTACCATACAACCTAGGCTGTTAAGCTTACCCTCACTATCTGTCTGAATATCAAACATCTTAGGCATAACATGGAACAGTTATTTTCATCAAGTTTTGATACGTTGAACATTAAGTCCCTACAGAATATGATAAAAAATATTTCAAAATTAGAATATACTTTAAAAATAGGCATAAAGAATTATATACTTCTTATGTTTACACATAAGTCCAGAAATCTAACCCTATACAACCTTGAAGCTGGACAGTCCCACAACTGTCCTTTTCCTGTCTCTTCCCTTCACTCATCACCCCCTTCTTTTTGAAAAATCATCTACCAGAGAGACAGCACAGCAGCAACTGTCATGTCATGACAAGCAGTTCATATTCATAAGACCAGAATCACAGGCACTCCAAGCATGAACCTACTGTTACAAATTGCTGACTTCAGTGCAGTTGCTTAGTTCACAGGTGTCAGTATATATAGTTAGTCAGGGTGAGAACTTTTCCAATTAACTGCGAAATTCGAAAATCTTCTGAAGATTTTCCAGATCATTGCCTTACCCATCTTCTATATATAACTGTATGGCTTGTCATTGTCATGCTTCCTAGCTCTTCTCCTTTCCCTCTCCTAATTAGTTAGTCCTCGAGTTCTTGTTTTCCTTTTACTTGTATTATACCTTTCTATTTGCATTTTTCTTTTGAGTTCTTATACTAGGGAAATTGTATGATATTTACACATGTGTGTCTGCTTTATTTCACTTACAAGTATATCGTCAAGTGGCATCCACTTCAACATAAAGGCTCAGAGTTTATCATTCTTTATAGCTGAGTAACACTCCATTGAATAAAAACACCACATCTTTTTCATCCATTACTCAGGTGATGGGCATCTTGGTTGTTTCCAAAATTTGGCTATCACAAATTGTGCTGCTATAAACATAGGCACACATATATCACTATGGTATGATGTTTTCAGATCCTCCAGGAAAATTTCCAGGAGAGGAATAGCTGGCTTAAAAGGGATTTCCAGTCCAACTTTTCTAAGGAGACTCCACACTGGTTTCCATAACAGTTGCACCAGTCTACATTCCCATCAGCAGAGGAGAAGGGTTCCTTTTTCCCCACAGCCTCTCCAACATATGTTGTTGGTTGATTTCTTTATGATAGCCATTCTTTCTGGGGTGAGATGATATTTCAATGTTGTTTTAATTTGAATTTCATGGATGGCTAGTGATGTGGACCATTTTTTCACATATTTATTCACTTCTTTAACTTCATCCTCTGAGGAGTGTGTGTTCATCTCAGATGCCCATTTCTGGACTGAGTCTTTAAATTTTGAGGCCTTAGTGTTTTGTCAGTTTTCTAAATTCTAGAGAGAAAAACTTTGTCAGATTTCTTATTTTTCATAACTTTTTTCCAAATTTGTGGGTTGTCTTTTCACTTTGTTGGTAATTTCTTTTGACGTGAAAAAGCTTCTCAGTAAGAGCAGGTCCCAGTTGTTAATTCTTTCAAGTGTTTCTCGTGTGATTTGATTTTTGTTTATGAACTCTTTGCCTACCCTTATGTCTTCAAGAGTTCCTCCTACTTTTTCTTCTAGGAGATTTAGTGTCTCTACTTTCATGTTTAGATCTTTAATCCATTTTGACTTTATCTTAGTGCATGGCCATAGACCTGGGTCAAGTTTTAGTTTTCAGCATGTAGAGAGCCAGTTTTTCCAGCACCATTTGTTAAAGAGGCTCTCCTTCCAGTGAGTATGTTTGACCCCTTTGTCAAAGATAAGGTGGCTGAGTGTGTTCCTAGGGGCTTCAGCATCTTCTAATCTATTCCATTGATCCTCAGGTCTATTTTGTTGCCAGTACCATGCTGATTTTATCACAGTAGCCTTGTAGTATAATTTCAAGTCAAGAATTGTAAAGACTCCTGTCTTGTCTTTATTGCCCAGGATTGCCTTTACTATTCTAGATCTTTTCTGGTTCTAAGTAAATTCCAGGAGTGATTTCTCTAGCTCTGTGAGGTATGTTGGTCGTTGTCTGATAGGGATTGTGTTAAATCTGTACAGCAATTTTGGGAGTATGACCATCTTCACAATGTGGGTTCTTCCTATCCAGGACCATGGAATATCTTTTCATTTTCTGAAATCCTCTACAATCTCTTCTTGAAGAGTACTGTAATTTTCCTTGAAATTTTCTTTGACTTCTTTAGTTAAATTAATACCAAGGTATTTTACTTTCCTCTGTGCTATTGTAGAAGGTAATTTTTCTATAATTTCTTTTTCATTGTGTTTGTTGTCTGTGTAGAGGAATTTTATTGACTTTTGGGTATTGACTTTGTAACCTGCTATGCTGCTGAATTTCTGTATTATTCTAGTAGCTTCTTGGTGGATTTTTTTGGGTCTTCCAAGTAAAGTGTCATGTCATCTGCAAATAATGATAACTTAACTTCTTCTTTTACCTATTCTTATTCCTTTTATTTCTTTCTCTTGTCTAATGGCTCTAGCTAATGATTCCAGAACTCTATTGAATAGGAGTGGTGATAGAGGACATCCTTGTCTTGTACCAATCTAAGAGTGAATGATTTCAGTTTTATCCCATTTAGAATTATGTTAGCAGTTGGGTTTTCATAAATAGCTTTTACCAGATTGAAGTACAGGCCATCTATTCCAATCTTCTGTTTGACTTTGAACATGAATGAGTGTTGGACTTTGTCAAAAGCCTTTTCTCCATCAATGGAGATGATCATGTGGTTTTTAGTTTTCTCTCTATTGATACAGTGTACTACATTTATAGATTTTTGAATATTGAACCATCCTTGCATCCCTGGAATGAATCCTACCTGGTCATGGTATATGATCTTCATGATGATTTGCTGTATTCTATTTGCTGGGATTTTATTGAGGATTTTTGCAACTATGTTCATGAGGGAGATTGGCCTATAGTTCTCTTTCTTAGTTGTGTCTTTCTCTGGTTTTGGTATCAGTATAATACTTGCCAACAGGAATGATATTGGGAGGATTGCTTCCTTTTCAATTTTATTGAAGAGTTTGAGGAGTATAGGGACTACATCTGTAAATGTCTTGTAGAATTCAGCTGTGAATCCATCCTGACCTGGACTTTTCTTAATCAGTAGGTTTTTAATTACATCTTATATTTCCTTGCCTGTTATTGAGCTATTGAGAGTAAGTATATCTTGTCGATTCAGTTGTGGTATTTTGTACCTTTCTAGGAAACTCTCCATTCCTTCTGTGTCTTCTATTCTGTGAGAGTAAAGATTCTCAAAGTAGTTATTGATAATCTTCTGAAATTAAAATGGGTCTGTGGTAATTACACCCTTTTTATTCTTTACTGCTTGGATTTGAATTTTTTCTTTCCTCTTTTTGATGAGGTTAGCTATTGACTTATCGATTTAATTTAACCTTTCAAAGAACCTGCTTTTTGCTTCATTAATTCTTTGAATTGTTTTCTTTGTCTCAATTGAATTAATTTCTTCTCTAATCTTTATGATATCTTCCTGTCTTTGGTCTCTGGGTTTGGTTTGATCATCTTTTTCTAGTTGTTCAAAGTGCAACATTAGGGTACTTATTTGCTCCCATTCTGTTTTCCTAATGTGTGAGTTTACAGCTATGAATTTTTCTCTGAGAACTGCTTTTATCATATCCCATAAATTCCCATAAGTTTTGCTTGAATTTTCATTGAATTGTAGATATTGTTTAATCTCTTGTTTAATTTCATCTGTGACCCATGGGTTGCTAAGTAGGGTGTGGTTTAATTTCCATGTATTTAAGGGTTTCTTTTTCTGTTTTCTTTTGTCATTTATTTCCAGTTTCATTGCACTGCAGTCAGATAATATGCATGGGATAATTTTTGTTTTCTTGCATAGATTTAAGCATGACCTGTGGACCAGAATGTGGTCTGTTTTAGAAAATGACCCATGTGCAGCTGAGAAAAATGTGTATTCAACTGTGTTTCAGTGGAACACTCTGTATATGTACACCAAGTCTATTTATTTCAAGCTCTGGTTCACTTCTGTTATTTCTTTACTAATTTTTTGTTTGGTTGATCTCTCTTTTTGGGATATGCATGTGTTAAGATCTCCTTTAAGATTGTGGTATTGGATATTAGATTTTTAATGTCCATTAAGATTTGCTTTACATAGTTGGGTGCTCCCATGTTTGGTGCATACATATTTATGAGTGCTACCTCTTCCTCTTGAATTTTTCCCCTAACCAATATATAATGGCCTCCTTTATTCCGCTTCATCATTCTTGGTTTGAAGTTGAAACTGTCTGAGAATAGGATTGCTACCCCTGCTTTTTTCTGAGGTGCTGGGGCATGGAATATTGTGTTCCATTCTTTGACTTTCAGCCTATGAATGTCTTCATGAGTTAAATGTGTGTCTTGTATACAGCCTATTGTTGGATTTTGTTTCCTAATCCACTGTGCCAGTCTATTTCTCTTAATTGGTGAATTGAGTCCATTTACATTGATGGTTAGAACTGAGATGTATTGACTTATGATTGACCTGTTATTTACCTGTTGTCAGTTACTGCTTTTTCTCCTGTGTTTAACTGCTTACCATATTTAGTTGATTGCTTCTGATCTCATTCATGGAGTTCTGATCGTTTTGATCTCTCACTGTAACACCTTTCAGTAGCCTGTGTAGCGTTGATTTTGTCATCATGAAATTCTTTAGTTGTTCTTTGTCATGGAAGTATTTCACTTCTCCATCAAATTTGAAAGAGTGTTTTGCAGGGTATAATAGTCTGGGCTGGAATTTGTTTTCATAGTGGACTTAAAGTAATCTGCTCCATGCTCTTCTTGTCTTCATGGTTTGTGAGAGAAGTCGGCCGTAATTCTGATGGGTTTTCCTTTGAATGTGATCTGCTTCTTTTCTCTAGCAGCTTTCAATATATTATTCTTTTGCTGAATATCTGGGGTCTTGACTATTAACTAACTTCATTTAATGAATGTCAGATTGTTTTCTCATATTTGGGAAGTTTTCTGCTATTACTTCTACCCATATTTTTTAATGTCATTTTTATTGACTCCTTCTTTTTCATTGATGCCTATTAGTCTCACATTGTTCATCTTTGCATCATCTTGCAGGTGATGGATTATTCTTTCCTGCATCCTAGTTCTTTTTAAGAGATCCTTTCTTACCTTTTCACTAGCTGCACCAGAGTCTTCAAGATCTGAAACTCTGTCTTCACTTTCACTTAAACAGTTTTGCAAGCTTGTAATTGAAACTTTAAGTTCCTCTATATCTCTTTGACCCTGCTTCATGAGATCTATTTCTTTCCTG
Source organism: Octodon degus (assembly GCF_000260255.1). NCBI lineage: Eukaryota > Metazoa > Chordata > Mammalia > Rodentia > Octodontidae > Octodon > Octodon degus. The sequence continues at coordinate 887,482 of NW_004524793.1, forward strand.
TATTGCTTATTCAAGGAATCCGTCATTTTTCTAATCCCCTCTATTTTTTTTAATCAATGTCTTCTTTAGAAGCAGTTATTAATTCTTTTACTGCAGTGCTCTTTTCAGATTGGGTTTCCTCCCTATGTTTCTGTAGTTGCTTTTTTACTTCAGATGCTACAAGTTCTGAGAATTCTTTTTTATTTCAGGACATTCTGCTCTGAGTTCCTCTATAACTTTCTGCTTTTGCTTATTTACTATTGACACTATTAATTTGTACATTTGAGCTGAGCTATTAGAAAAGAATTCCACTCTGAGTTCCTCTATGACTTTCTGCTGTTGCTTATTTACTATAGATGCTATTAATTCATATATCTGAGCTAGTGTCTTCTGCAGTTGTTCTGGGTGTGTCTGAGATTGCATTTTGTTCCTTCTAGTTGTCATTTTGTGTAGCACTGCCTTCTGACCTTTGTTGTAGAGCTTTGTTACATTTATAACTTAGCACCTACTGAAGTTCAAGTGTAGATCCACAAAGTTTGGATTTTTCCAGCTGGGCCTGGCTTGAGTCTGGCTGCTGTGCTCAGCTCCTTTCTGCTGCCGCCTTTGGGAGTGAACCTGTTGTGCCCCTCTGGCAAGATGTTCTGCTCCTAGACTAGCTGGGTGGTTCTGTCCCCTACTCTCTCTTCAAGGATTGCAGTTGCAGTGTTTCACCCCACACCTGTATGCTAGGCCTGAGCTGAGTCTGGAGGGGACAAGGTTGAGTAAGGGAGAGGGGAAGCTCTCCCACACACGCACTGGGCCTGGGCTAGGACTAGACCTGGTGGTCCCTGGAATGCGGCAGAAGTTGTCACTGGGTGGGAAGGGTGGGGTGGGGTGCTGTGAGTCAGTGGGGGGTTCCCAATAGGGTGGAAGAGAGTCTCACCCACGTTGAGCCTGGGCTTGGATTGGCAGGTCCCACTGATGCAGGGTACCTGGAAGCTCTCCCACACACTCACTGGGCCTGGACTAGGACTGGATCTGGGGGTTCCCGAAACATGGCAGAAATTCCTACTCGGCTGGCGGGGTGGGGGTGTGTTGCAGAGTGTTGGAGGGGTCCCAAAAGTGTGGAAGAGGGTCTCACCCACGCTGCGCCTGGGCTTCTTGATTAAAAATCATCAGACTTCTTTCCAAAATTTAAAACATTGAGCTGGCCAGATAGCTTAGCAGATTAAAGCGCCTACTTAGGCAGATCCCAGTGACCAAGGTTTGGTCCCTACCCCCAGGGTGTGCTCAAATGGTGATAGCGTGGTAGTATGCATCTGTAATCCCAGCACTTGGGAGGCTGAAAGCAGCAGAATCACTAGAATCAGATCTATGTAGTGAGATCCTGTGAGCCTGTACTAAATTGAGAAAAAAAAATTTAAAGCATATGTTATATTAATACACATGAATGTTGGACTTTTCTTTTTCTTTCATCTCATGGTACCAATCCTGTGTGGCACAGCCAAATGAAGGAGAAAGCTCTTATACATTTTAATAAAACTATTGTTATAAAACAAAAACATTGTGCATATTCAGTATACTATAATATATGCAGCTACATAATTGTATGTGTATATAATCAGATAATACATAAACATGATGGTAATCCTTCAACTCAAGATATAAGAAGATATAAAAGAAATAAAGTAAAAAATCCACATAAGCACAAGAAAAATAGGTAGCTCAATAATGCATTTAATTTTCCTAAACTTTGAATGGAAAGCAAAGAGGTAAAGCCTTGAAACTGGGCAAAGAAGTCTTACAATAAATTAGGAGGCTGTAATCCATAGTAGATAATAAACTTTTTTTATTCACAAATGTTATTACCAGGGAATTAAATGGTTTTCAAGGAACTGATAAATGATATAACTTTAAAATGTTACTATGAAAAACTGGAGCATGAATCAACTTTGGTTAAAGTGAGGAAAATTAATCCATACCACATAATAGCAGAGAACATGTGGTAATTATTCACAACACAATAATTAATTAGAACTGTGGTGCCCAATAGAAAGCCACTAGCCACATATGGCCATTTAAATCTAAATTTAAATCAATTAAAATGAAGTAAAAGTGCAGCTCTTCAATTACTATGTTATATATTTTAAGTTTCTAATGTCTGAGTGACAGTAGTGACTTCTCTATTAACTATCAAAGCTCATTCCCTTTGTTCAATAATGAGTTGGATATTTAATTAGATAGTCACTTTTGTAGTGCTAGGGATTGAACCAAGGCCTTAGCACTGAGCTGATGATGGAGCCTGGACGTGGCAGCGCACACTTGTAATCCTGGCAATAAGGAGGCTGAAAACAGGAGGATCACTACAAGTTCAAGTCCGAGCTGCATACTGAGACCCAGCACCAAAAAGGAAACACCTAAAATAAGAAACCATATGAGATCTAAGCCTGCGTGTTTCATTTATTTCATTTAAAATTATGTTCTCAAGGTGCATGAAGATTTTATAAACGACTAAAGTCTATCTTTCTTTATGGTGAAAATAGTACTGCAATGAATGCAAATACCGCTTTTTCTTTATTCATTCATCTCTTGATGCATACATACCACAGGCTGCTTCCACAGTTTAGTTACTATGGGTTATGCTGCTATAAACATTGGTGTGCATGTGTCATTATAAAATGATGTTTGTAGCTTTTGGGGGAGTTAACTAGACAGAAGAGCTGAGTCAAATCAAATTTGTATTTTGAGAATTCTCCATACTGATTTCCATAATACTTTTACTAGTTTATATTCTCATCAACAGTGGAGGAAGCATTAATATGGTGAAATTGTCCATATTACCCAAATTGGTCTCCATATTGGATGGAATCTATAGAACAATTCAATTCACATTATCTACAAATTCAGCAAAAATGCTAAAATATATTTGGAAGCTCAACAAACTTCAAATATGAAAGCCATGTTGAAAAAAAGAGTGGAAAAAAAGGCCCTTTTTCTCATGGAGATAATTCTCTACCTTATTTTTTGGGACTTTGTGAGGATCTTCACACTCTCCAGGTAAGAGCATCTCCTAAAGAGTTATCAGAGAGAGTATATATTTGGATTTGGTCATTTATAAAATCTTCATGCACCTAAGAACATAATTTTAAATGAAATAAATGAGACACACAGGCTTAGATCTCATATGGTTTCTTATTTTAGGGATTTTTGCAACCCTTCAACCCCGCCACCATATTTGTGTAAGAGATTTGTCAAGTCTAGAGTCAGTTCTGCCAAGTCACCTCTGAGAGTGAAAAATGCCAAATACTACCTGAGAAATCCAGCTTCTCTGCAACCTGAAATTGAAATACCTATAAAACACCAATGGGTAAGGAAACTACAGAAGTCAAGGTCCAGGAATTGAGGGGAGGGGTGATAGGAAAGTGAGAAACCTCAGAGAATCTATGAAACACTGTAGCAGCATGGAAAGATATGGTCATCTCCTGGAGAAGGGAACCTGTATGTACTGAGGTAAGGCAAGCCCAGCAACCCTGTTGTTGGGAAGCAACAACAGCCTAAGACAGCAGTCTTAGATCCTAGAAAAGCCAAGGATGATTGTAAACAACGAAAGGAGCATGGAGTTTTATTCTAAAAGTAACATTTTTCAAATGCCAATTCAGAATTACAGAAGGAATAATGGGCAGCATCCACTGTATCTGGGGAGATTTAATCAGGAACCATTTGAGGAGGCATTACTCACTTAAATTGAGCAACAGAGCAACTGAACAACTGCTGTTCAGTGTTTCAGGGACCACTACTGTAGGGACTGGGGGGTAAATGGTGTAAGACCATAGCTGTTAAGAGGACAAGAACTACTTATACAGCCCTAACAAGTTTATATTCATGTTGGAAGGACACAGGCTCCAGCCAGCCATGGTAAGAAGCCAGGTCAATCCTCTATAATTTTTGGAGACTACTATGCATGACACTGGTGGCATGAAGTCCAGCAGACTGACTGAGCCTCACATGCCAACACTGCTGCCTACAACTAGCACAGAATTCAGTAGTTTTACTTCCCTACCCAACATGGACAAGGAATACACCTTGGTATAGAAAGTTGCCAGAGCCTAGGTTCAAGAACAGATGGCCTCTAGAAAGAGGACATATCACCAACACACAGGCTGTATGAGAGCCACGACTAGGCAAAGGAAGCCATGACTTAGAGCACAGAGAGGGGTGGGGACTCTAGAAGTGCCATAGGGAATCTAGACCTATGGAGGGCACTATTGACAAACACTTTCCAGGAGAAAATGAAGGGAAGCATTCGATATTCACACACAAAAATGTGAGTATGGGAACAAGAGCCTTAGCAGCTACTCACTACCCCTCCACTGTGTCTGAGGGAGTGAGTGGGGGAGGGAGAGGGGAGGTCCCCAGTACTGCCATGTCAGGAAGGAAACTATTCATTAAAAGAATGGAGGAAAAATGTTTCTGGAATTATTACTATTTTGTTCATTAAAGGGGTGGGTTCTGTTTCTTTTTTTGCTTTTGTTTTTCAAATCATGTTTGGGTTTTTTTTGTTTTTTATTTTTTTATTATTAGTGCTCTGTTTTTTGTTGTTTCTTTTTCTTCTGGATTTTTTCTAATACTTTTGTCTGCTGTTAAATTATTTTATTTCTTATGGGACACTTTATTTCACACTTCACTTTTCTCCTTCCTCATCTTTTTTTATTTTATTTTATTTTATTTTTTTATTTTTTGGAACCGGGGATTAAACTCAGGCCCTTGCGCTTGCCAGGGAAGCACTTATTCCACTGAGCTATCTCTCTGCCCTCCCCACTTACTCATCTTTTAAAAATATTTTATTTCACATGTTTTACTTCCAAACACATTTTTTCTTTATTAGCATTAATATTAAGCTTCATTCGTGTTTAGATATTCAGTTAGCTCTATGCTATTATTGCTGAATTGTTTTCTATTGTTAATAGTGATATTATGCATGTACTAGATTTTTACTGTGTATCAAAGCTTAATTTATCTTTGTGTCTATATTATATTTATAGATCTCTTTTCTACTTTTAAGTTTGTTACGGGTAGCTTTTATTTGTACTTATAATATGTCTCTTTGACACTATCGTTGTTGATTTTGTTGCTCTGCCCAGGATGGCAGAGTTCTCATTATTAATTGATTTTCGGTGTGCTCCAATATCTGGTTTGTCTTTCTGCGATGAAAAGTACTGCACACATTTCTGGAAAACCGAGTGCTTGCACAGTTCCACTGCATGAAAATAAAATTAGTTGACATTTTTTCACGGGTTGCAATACTTGCCTGCATTCTTCTGTGCCCCATAATTACACAATACACTAAATCTGTTTTATTATAAAAGAAAACTTCAGATCAAAGGGTTTTCCACCTCTTCCATAGGAAACCTTGACCAAATATGAGGTGGACAAATGACCATGGATTGAAAGAGCCCATCCTGAGAATAAAAGGTATTTAACTTCATCATTCTCTTTAGCAGCAGAAACACTTATTCAGTAAAAGCAATCTGCTTTGGGCACTGTGGAGCCAAAGGCCCCACTCAGAACTTTATGTTAAATAAAGTCTGTCTTTCATAGGTTTTCTTTCTCCACTTATTTCTTACTCTGTACCCTAATATTCCTTTTTTTAACTAGGGATTGAACTCAGAGCTTTGTGCTTTCCAGGCAAGTGTTTATTCCACTGAGCTATTCCCCTGGCCCCTAATATTCTTAATCAGTGTAATTGTTTGGAAATTGGAACAAAGAAAGTAGCCTAGTTAGGCTACACGGTGATAAGTGCATCATCACAGTGTATCACTGCCAGAAGACACTAACACAAGGTGTCTCTGTACTTGCAACAAAGATTTTCCATTAGAATAAGCCTGCAAAACTCAGCACATGTGTGTGTGCCCCCCCAACACAATGGACAACGAGCACACTGAGCTCCCACAAAGCTGATCAATGGGGATCAAGGGAGGGAAATCATAAGCCAATAACCAAATTAAATGAAGTGATAAAACAAAAGTCATAAAAGAAAACAATATGTCACTCAGCAAGTTCAAGGGCAATATAACTGAACAGATAATGTCTTTAATAAATAAAATGATGAGTGAGTTACAGAAGACACTAAGAAAAAAAGATAACTGAACTAAACAAAATGATAGACACATGAAGGACTACTTGAGCAAAACATTTCAGTCCATAAAATTTACTAAAGAGAAAGCAAGATGACACAAATTCTTTTAAAACTATAGGAATCACAAATGTCCAAAGTGAGGGAAGAGTATCAGAACCAGATTACAGGGCTCATGCAGGAGACTATGGACTCATGGACTGAAAAATAAAGAGAACATGTGTAGTGCTGTGTGTGTGGCTAGATATCCCCACAAGTCTCATGCAGTCATGGGACAAACATCTAGTATTTGTGATTGACTCAGGAGGTCAATGCTGGGCTTATGGGTGTGAGCACCACACCTGGGGTGGGCAGCCAGCATGCATCATAAAGGAGGGCAGGAAACTGATATTGCTGCTCTTCTCTTTTGCTCTGGTTGTCTTTGCTAACTACCATTTCCATAAATTGTTGCCCCTGCCATGTGCCCCCTTCTGCCTTGGAACCAGATGAGTTTGGACTGAAACCTCCACAAACCATGAGTTGATAAACCTTTCCCTCTTCAATTTGGGTGTTGGGTATTTTGTCTCAGCAACATGAGAAAAGCAACCAAGATAATATGGAAAACAGAAACAACAATTGCTAAATGACAAAAAGATTAACCTGTGATTAATGGGAATTAGTGAATGTCTCACTCACTTTGTTCCTCATTGCAATTTAACACCAGCAATTTGTTTTTATTTTGAATTTTATTTTATTTATTTATTTTTAAAATAATTGTATTAGGAAACAAATAGCAATGAGACATTTTCAAAACCAATTACTAGCACAGTTTCAAGAAGTAATACCTTGCTTATTGTTGTCTTAGTGGTTCTTCATTGTACAAGATGCAGATATGATATCCTGTCCACAAACACTATTAGAACAAATCTCTCTATTCATTGAATTAAGAGAATGCAGCTGTATATCTATCCTGACTATTTTGAATATACAAATACAAAATGGTTGTTCATTTGTATCCCCCTTTTTTGTTTAGATTTGCAATTTAGAAGAGGAGAGGCTTATTTTGGCTCACAGATCCCAGGAGCTTCAGTTGATAGCTGGCCTCAGGCAGGATGGAATGGCAGAGGAAAATGCTGGAGGTGCTCAGTGCAGAACTGAGAGGAACTGGTCATAGCTAAATAGCAGGCACATAGAAAAAGATTGAAGGAGGAGCTGGGGAGGGAAAAAAAACCTTCCAGATCGCTCTTTTGTGGACAAATTCTTACAACCATTTCCCGTCTCTTTAAAACATGATAGTTATCAGCACTCTTAATCCAATTACCTTCCCCAAACATTCTCTCTGTTCTTATGAGAATTGAGGGAGACATTTAAATATAGATTTTAATAGTGAAAAATTAAAAGACACCAAAAATGGTGTGAAAACCCTGTTTATAGAAAAAAATAACATAAAACTTTAAAACAATGGTGAAAGAACATAGCATACAAGTAAGTCATATAGAAACTCAAATGATGATGGTCAGAAAATAAATTTCAAAGCCATATCGCATGTGAAATTGCAGAAATCCAACAGAAGAAGAAAGTCTTAAAAGCTATTACAGAAAAAAGCAATGAATCACTTCTAAAGTGAGTATAATTGCAGCATAATACAAGCATTGCAATTACAGCAATGTATTTTTAAATGCGTTTAGTACAGAGTATACAGAGTATATAAGGTCTCGCTATGTAGATCGGACTTGTAGTGATCGTCCTCCCAAGTTTTCAGCCTCCCAAGCACTGGGATTGCAGGTGCCAGCCACCACGCCCAGTGTCAATCGCTGTCTCAGCGGGCAGGGCTGGCACGACGCATTGGAGATTGAACCCCAGCCACTGTGCTCTGCCTAAACAGGCTCTTCAGTCCGCTGGGCTATCAGACCAACTCATACAATTGCAACAATTTTACGAACACAAACTTTGAAGACCAGGAGTGATCTGAGTCAAGTGTATTATACCATAATTTGAAGAAAACAATATTTAGTGTTACAACCATTGTTGTACTCATATCATTTTGTTCAGTGAAATTCTGTATTGTTTCTAATGCTTTTCAACAATTTTTTCTTCTTTTAAAAAGAAATAAAGAATTAAAAAAATAGAAAACATTTTCACATAACAAAAACAAAAATAAGACAAGCTCCAAACAGGACTAACAAACTGAAAAACAACCTTTGAAAATTAAAGGAGAAATAATGACTTATCATGACAAAGAGATTCTTAAGAAGTATCTAAATAATAATTGCAACTTCAAGAAATTGTCAAAAATATTCTAGAAAGAGCCAATGAGGTCAGTAATACCTACAAGTCTAGTGGCATGAACACTAGGTAGGGAAAGCACTTTAGTATGAGGAGGGGGGAACTCACAAGTAAATAATTCAATGGCAGGAACAAGGCAATATCTTCAAGTGGTTGAACCTTGAGAACATACTCTTAGTGAAATAGAACCGACTTATATACATAAATATCACATTGTCTCTTTGCTGTGAGCAACTGCAAGCTTAAATAAGAACCAAAATGTTTAATAAATATTGTGAAATATCTTCACAGATAAAGGGGAATTGAAAAAGTGGAAGGAACAAGAAAAACAGGAGAAAAAAAGGAAAAAAAAAATGGAAGCCAATCTTGTTCATAAGAAGGAGAAGAGGGGTTATGGAGACAGGAAGGGACAGGAGAAAAGAAAAAGAAGCTAAGATTTTTCATGCACAGCTTCATATTCACTATGATGAATTTGATAATTATGTATATCTAAATAATCCCTCTTCTCCTCCTTATGTACAAAGATTGGCTTCCATTTTTCCTGTTTATCTCCTGTTTTTCTTTTCCCTTCCACTTTTCCAACTCCCCTTTATCTGTGCCAATAAACTTAATTAGGAAAACTTACCTTTTGATAGTAGCTCTCAATGTAAAAAGCCTCAAACAACCAATCAAAAGACAGAGATTGGTAAACCGCATCAAAAAATACTACCAAGCCATATCCAATAGTATACCATATATGAGAAACACATTCAAAACTAAAAATATACAGTAAAAATCAGAAGATCTAAAATAATAGTTCATGCAGTGGGAGCCCCGACATAAGCAGGAGCATGAAAGCTACTATCAGGAAAAGTACACTTCAAGCCAAAACTCATCAGAAAAGGCCAAGAGATCTCATGCATTGTGAAAGGGAACAAATAGCTCCCTAGGAAGACATAAATTTATAAATAAAATTCCAACAGAAGCATGCCAACTTGACAAAAAAACTACTGGACAGAAAATGAGATAAATATCAATACAATCATAGTGAAGTACCTAACTATCTTAAAATCATAACTATGCAAGTCTAATAGACACACAACACAACATAGAAATATCATCATCAAACTATAACATACCTTCAAGCAAATTGACTTAATGGATATAGTCAGGATGTCTCACTCAATGTCAATAGATGATATAGGCTCAGGAGCACATGAAATTTTGTTCAAAATTGACCACATAGTACCCTCTAAAGCATGCTTAAGCAAATATAAAAGAATCAAACTTATCCCATAGAAATTTATAGACTATAGAGGAAAAATATGGGAATCAGTGGCAAAAGAAATCATGGAAGTTATACATGTAAATTAAATAATAAACTCTTAAATAACAAATAATCGATGAGTTATAGATGAAATCAAGGAAGAAATTAGTTATTGAATGTCATGATATTCTTAGTACACTATACCAAAACATATAGGACTCACTGAAACCAGTCTTAAAGGGAAATTTTATAGCTGTGAGTATCAACATCACATTAGAAAAAACAAGCAAGCACAAGTAAACAACCTAACGATACACCAAAAAGTATTGGAAAAGTAGTAACAATCCCAATGCAAATCTGCTCCAGCAATGGAAATTCTAATGATCAGAGCCAATATTAATGAAATTGAGAAAAAGAAATAATAAGGTGCTGGCTTTTTTTAAGATAAAATAAATAGATAAAATCTTAATCAATCTTAGAAATAGAAGTAAAGACCCAAGTTAATACAATTATAAATGAAAAAGAAAATTATGAGCACACCACCAAAATCTAGATTGTTAGTAACTGCTTCAAAAACCTGTGGGAAATCCAGATACTATGGACAAATTTCTACATACACAAAAGTAACCAAAATTGAAACAAAAAGATAAAAACATCCAAAAGAATACACTAAGAGGTATTAAAATTGTGAATAATATAAAACTTACCAACTACGAAAAGCCTAGGACCAATAAATTCTACATGAACTTTAAAGAACCAGCAGCAATATTTCTCAAACTTTAATAAGCTGGAAGAGAAAGTATATGGAAAAATCATTCCTGAAATCTGTCATTCGTTTAATTCCTCAACCAGACAGAAACCCAACTACAAAAGAAAACCGCAGGTTAATCTCTTTAATGAACAAAGGCAAAAATTCTCAAAAATATTGTAAAACAATGCAAGAAATCATTAAAAAAATCATATATCATGAGCAAGTAAGCTTCCTTCCTGGAATGTAAGATGGCTCAGCATCTACAAATCATTCAATATAGTCAATCACATGAGCAGAAGAAATAGGAAAAATTCACATGACCATCTCAATTGATCAGTCAAAACTTATGACAAAATCCAGCATCTATTCATAGTAAAATTTCTGAAGCAACTATGCATAGATGTAACATATCTCAGTCAGATAAGAAGTCATTTATAATACCTGTACTATCAAAGCCATACTAAATTAGAGGAAAGCTAGAAGCTTTTACTTACTCTAAAACAGGAACAAAACAAGGATTCCACTGTTACCAATTCTGTTCAGCACTTCAAATGAAAGTTTTGCCAGCAGAGTCAGAAAAGTAAAATAATTAAAAATAATACATAAAATACATAAAAGGGAGAAGTCAAACTATCCATATTCATAACCAATAAGGTTGCGAATATTCCAATATTCTTAATCATTAGGACAATGACAAAAACTGTCCACCGAAAGATCACTCTA
>NW_004524793.1:898968-901945 GCF_000260255.1 Octodon degus
AAAAAACATGTAATACTTATGAATTAACTAACCAAGAAAGCTTAAAACTTCTATGATGTAAATTTGAGTCCTTTGAGAAAAGGATATTAAAGAGGATGTCAGAAAATGGAAAGATGTCCCTGTCCTGGAGAGGCAGAATAAATATCAAATGACAGAATTTACAATAATGATGTATAGACTTAATGTAATTTCAATCAAAGTGCCAACAGCATTCCTCACAGAACTAGAGTAAACAGCCTTACATAGACCCAAGCAGATCCAGAATATCAAAAGCAGTCCTGTGTATCATAATCCTGAATTGTAAGTGTTACTGCAATAGCACAATCCTGAAAACAGCACAGTAATAGCACAAAAACAACCATGTGGATCGATGGAACAGAATAAAGAATAGAGGCAACCCCAGAAACGTTCAGCGGTCTGAACTTTAGCAAATCCCAAACACTTGATGCCAAGTGTCCTGGGGAAACTTGCTATACATGCACAAGAGGAATCTAGACCTACATTGCTCACTGTGCACTAAACTAAAATCAAAATGGGTCAAAGATCTAAGTACCAAAACAGAAATACTTAATCTGGAGAATGTAAAATAGGCAAAATTGTTGGAAATGTATATAGAGGCAAGTGTATCTGAACAGGACCTCAATTGCACAAGAAATAAAATGAAGAATCAACAAATGGGATTATATCAAATTTTAAAGCTTCTGAACATGAAAAAAAAAAAAAGCACCAGAGCCGAGTCAACCAATAGAATGAGTCCAGGCTGGCCTTGAACTCCTGGCTCTCTTTACACCTCTGTTAATGGCCTATACAGTGCTGGGATTGCAGGCAAGTGTCAACAAGCCCAGTTTAAATATATTATTTGACCAACATTACTGTTTTGGTTTACTATTACAATTTAAAGAACAAAATTCTCAAATTCCAGTACAGATTTAAATTAAGAACATGAGTTCCTTAACCTGAGATACAAAATAAAATATGAAATATGCCTTCAGTGTTGCAATGAATATAATTTTTATACCACCAGAATGATTTAAAATTTAATCACATCTTACTGAGATATTGACTATTTGTGCAAGACATTTAAGCCAAATTCATTCTTACCAAGAAATAACTTTTGCAACAAATGTGAAAGCAATTTGATTATTCATGTTCTCAGGAGATTTTGACCAATAATGAGAAAATTTTATATCATCTATTGAAAAAAATAAAATGGTACAAAAGGACATGGCTTCAGGGTTTGAAAACTAATCCTATTTCAAAAACATAAGATGGATGAAAATTTTGTTAATATGAGATTTGACTGTAATAGCTTTGACTTCTGTATTTTAAGGAATTTTGATTTTTGACTTAGCTGTGGTTATGTGTCGAGATTTTAAACACAGATCATAAAGCAATACTTTCTTCACCTAAGAAGCAGTGTATTCATGGAAGGAAGTATAAGCTTAAAATGAAACTGTATTTACAAAAGTGATCACCACCTTTCGGGAAATCTAACTTTGTTAGGATTATACTAGAAAACAGTTAAAACAGTTTACATTGCAAAATAATCACCTATGGGTCCCAAATGAGCAACAACAAGAAAAGACAATAAGAAATATAAAAAGTTGGATTTGTCTTTAGTTTTCTGTTGTTTTGTTTTGTTTTGTTTTGTTTTGTTTTGTTTTGTTTTGTTTTGTTTTGCGGAACCGGGGATTGAACTCAGGCCCTTGCACTTGCCAGGGAAGCGCTTATTCTACTGAGCCATCTCCCCAACCCAGTCTTTAGTTTTTAATGAATTTGATAAAGTTGTTTATTTTAAGAGCAAGACAGGTAATAAGTCATGAAAAGGAAATGTGAAGACTTGATCACAGTTCTTAGGACTTTTTTTAGGTCATTTGGTAAAGAAACATAACCTGTCCCTTGGCATGTGGTTGTCCTATTTTACATAAAACACAAAGACTGAAAAAGATTTTAAAAAAACAAAACAGGATTGGAAAAGATTGACAGTTCATTTGTGTTACTCATCTGCCTACTTATAAATTCCTTTTATTAAACATATTAAAACCACTTGAAACTGTTAGAAACTAAACATGAAAAATTATTTATGACTATAAAATGCCTGCAAGTACAATAACCAGTGTCACTAAATGGTACTTGGTTTTCTTTAGTTTCTTATTTTCCTTCAAGAAATTTAGTGTTTGGATATTATCTCAACTCTCTGGTGATGTCCAGTGAGTTAAATATCATATATTAAAATTGATATACTAAAGGTGATATTTGTTATTAACATTAAAGTGTTGTAAACAAACAAAATACCACTGGTAGTATGTCAGAGTTCCCTATATTAATTTCTGAGTTTTATATCTTGTTAAGAGTATTCTAAAACAAATATTATAAAACATTTCAAAATATATACAAGTAAAACTCATATCCAAAATGTACATAAAATATTGAAAAGTTAGAAAAATGAAACCAATTACTCAATAAAAAAACATAAGGGATGGGGAGATAGCTCAGTAGAATAAGCTCTTCCCTGGTACCTAAAAAAAATGATAACAATACAATAAAAAGAAACATAAATGATAAGAGGTTGTCTATATGCATATGAAAAAATTGTCATCATCATTTCTCGTGGGGGAATTGAAAATTAAAGCAATGAGACAACACTACACACTGGAATGAGTATAGTCCACAAATTGGGCAATACCAATGCAAGCAAAGATGTGGAATAACAGGAATTCTCATTTTATTGGGGGTCAAAACACACAGCTGCCTGAGTAGAAAATGAATGTACAAAAATGAGTAGAAAATGTTTACACAAAAATATTTAGATGGCAATGGAATACCCATCTCTAACAAAACTAAACAGAAAAGGGGATATAAATGAAGGACCATTTTGTGTCTGTATATACAGAATAGTTAGGATACATATACAGCTACCTTCTCTTAATTCAATGAGAAGAAAAATTTGTACTAACAGTGTTTGGACAGGATATCA
>NW_004524793.1:903874-905387 GCF_000260255.1 Octodon degus
CATTGGTATGCATGTTTTGCTACAACGTGTCTTGAGCACTTTGAGGAAGATACCTAAAAGGGGAATTGTTGGATCAATAGAATTCCTATTTTCATTTTTTGAGAAAACTCTACACTGATTTCGGTAATAGTTAGATTAGTTTATAATTCTAGAAAAATTGTAGAAGTGTTCCATTTCACCACAGCAATTCTAGCCTTTTTTATTATTTCATTTTTTTATGATATCCATTCTTCCTGGCATTAGATAAAATATCAGTGGTGTTTAGATTTGCATGCTGTTAATGGCCAGGGATGTTGGAACTTTCTTTTTTCATGTTTTTAGCCATTTTTATTTCTTCTTCTGAAATGTGCCTATACGTTTTTTCATACTGATTTTTGTTTTGTTTTTTTCTATTTAGGACAGGTGTACAGGTCTCACCGCGTACATCAAACTCATAGTGATCTGCTTGTTTACAGCCTCCCAAGTGCTGGGATTACAGCAGCGCCACGCCCAGTCTCAAGTTTCATCTCAGCATGCCCCAGGGGCGCAGCCACACAGCAGGCCTACAGATCGAACTCTTGGTTCCTGAGTCTGGCTAAGCAGGTGCTTTAATCCGTTGAGCCCTTTGGCTGGCCCTCATGCTGATTCTTTGGTTGACTGAATTTTGTTTTGTTTTGTTGGTGGTGGTGGTTTGGATTTTTTTTTTCTTTTTTAGTGGTATAATTTCTTGAGTTTTAAAAAATATAGTCTACATATTAGTTCTCTGATGAATAGTAAGAGAAAACTTTTTCCCATTCTGTAGATAATCTCTTCATTCAGTTGTTTCCCTTGTAGTGCACAAGGCTTTTAATTTTATATAATCCAGTTATTGATTCTTGCTGTCATTGCTTCTGCAATTGGAGTCCTGTTCAGAAAATCCTTGCCTTCAAGAATTTCATCTGTTTTATCTTACAGTACATTAAATGTTTCTGTTTCAATATTTATAACTTTTGTCTATTTTTATTTTAAGTTAGTACATTTTGGGAGACATATGTACAACTTGGGTCTTCTGCATAGATAGCCACTTTTCCCAGCACCTGCTAAAGAGATTATCTTTATTCCAGCATAAGTTGTCTCTTTTTTCATTTTGTATGTATTTGATACAGTATCTCACTGCACAGTAGACTCATGGGGATCCTCCTGTTTTCAGCCTCTCTAGAGCTGGGATTACAGGCATGCACCACCTCACCCTGACTTGTTCTCTAGCTCAGCATACCCTGGGGGTGAGTCTGGGGATTGAACTTCTGTTTACTGTGCTTGCCAAAATAGGCACTTAGTCTGCCAAGCTATTTCACTGGCCCTATGTTTTTGTTTTTGTTTTTTGTTGTTGTTTTGCAGAACCGGGGATTGAACTCAGGCCTTTGAACTTGCCAGGGAAGCGCTTATTCCACTGAGCCATCACCCTGGCCCCTGGCCCTATGTTTTTAAGCATTTTTTGTAAGGGACTATGTAATCTGAAAATAATAATAATAATAATAATAATAATAATAATAAA
>NW_004524793.1:905487-916812 GCF_000260255.1 Octodon degus
AATAATAATTCAATTTCTTTCTTTTCTGTGTTTATTCCTTTATTTTTTTTCTTTTGCCATATTGCTCCACTAATGTTTTAGTACTATGTCATATAGCAGTGGCAATAGTGTTAATTCTTGTTTTATTACTGATTTAAAGGGAAAATCTTTCAATTTTTTCCCCATCTAATATGATGTTGGCTATTGACTTATAATAAATTACATTTTGGGATTCTAGTAAAATCTGTCTGTATCTGTTTTTTGAGAGTTTTCATCATCAAGGAACATTCAATTTTGTCAAAAGATTTTCTTGCATCTCATCATATGATTATGTAGCTTCTATCTTTCCTCTGTTGTTATGTGACTTATTACATGATCTTATGTTGAACCATCCTTGCAACACTATTTTTCCTGATACAGCTTTATAAGTGATATCTGATGCTTTGTTTTACAGATGAGGTAGGCAACAGCATTTTAGGCACCCACAACAAGAAATTATCTGTTCAAAGTCCTACAGCTAGGAAGTGTTTCTATCAGACCTATTACTCAGAAGAGCCATAATTAGTATATAGGCAAAGAGTAAGTTTAGGGTGGTTCTAGACAGTTTATGGAAATGTCATGAAAGAGACTAATTGAATACATTTCTATTTGAAAGTAAAAAGAGGAATTGCTTAGGGAAAGGAAATAAAATTTAAATGAGCGTTAGAAAAAAAGTTAGCAACCAAAAGTCTTCACTGGTTTAACATGTCCCTCAGGCCTCCTCAGCCTTAGCAGTAAGTGTATTATATTTTCCTTTTGCTGTCAGCTCTTAGGAGAGTACGAAATACATAAAGACAAAAGACCAATCGTTAAAATCTTTTATAAAACTCCTTCCCTTGCCTCAAACTTCTTCCACATTTGTGTCTCAAACTCTTTCCATATAAATCTACATGCAAATGTAGTTTCTCATGAAAACTGAAGAGCACTAATTCGTTCCTTCCTTGGATGACATCATTTCTTCCTTTTTCGAATGACCTAGAGAGCACACACATATGTGAAGAGCAAGAATATTAGAGTTACTTCATGAAAGTAACTATAAATTTACATGTATTGAATATTTGGACTGTGTTGAAGATTCTAAGAGAGTTTTACATAAATAATCTCATTTAATTATTTCATTGCTGAGTATCTTCATTTAACAATTCAAGTAAATGAGGCATGAAGCTTAAAATCTTTTGCTGAAGTCACGAAAAAAGAAGCAGAAGAGAGGATTCAAACCCAGGTAACTTAGTTCAAAAGTTTGCATGCTTAACTGATAGCCAAATTGCTTCACTTCAACAGTAGCATTGTCGCTATTCTGTTGTTTAGATCTTACATTCTATTCATCTGCAACAGCTCACTCTATTGCGCTGGCCAGTGCTGAATCAGTTAAACTAGTGTTAGCAAGTCTCCTAACTATAAATGTAGAAGAAAAATCTTAGGAAAGAACCTGCATTAGTTTTATCGATCTGCTTTTGCAGAATTGAAAACAAAAAGCCATCTTGAAGCACATCAATAGAATTATGGTTTCCCCTGCGAGAATTTACTGCATTGGCGTTCTGATTTGTTCTCTTCTAAAGAAGGAGCACAGAAAAAATTATTAGGTGCTAAAATAGGCTGGCTCTGATGAATTACTGACAGCTCCACATATCTTTCTAGTGTTTTGTTTTCCTCAACTCATGCTAACATTACTCATCCTGTACTTTAACAAAATATAAAAGGCTTATTCAGATTTATTTATTTGTTTGTTTGTTTTAAGATTGAAGCCCTAGCACATCAAATCACCATACCAAAAAACAAAACAGACAAAAAGTCATTAAATTAGGTCCCAGAATTAATATATATTATAGGACGAATTTTTTCTTTCTTTCCATTTTTACCTTAAATCAATGTTTGTTCATGAAAATAATGGCTGTGATATATATATATATATAATGATATATATCCTAGCAATGCAATGATGGCAATGAAGAAAAAATAGTGAAATATGACAGCTTTCACAGACATAATTTGCATTCAATTATACATGTGTTTTGTACACTATGGAAATATGTATGTGCATATACAGAGACACATGCACACAAGACAGATATTTCGGTGTCACCTCACACTTGCCACAGATGTCTACACTAATCAATTTTACTCAAGGGTTTCTTTAGAAATGAGTCATCAAAAAGGGTACCAATTTAAATTCCCACAACTGTACTTGAAATAGACCTCCTCTACCATTTACATTTTGTCAAAATGCTTAAAAGAGGACAAAGTCTTGTATTGAAAAGAAGAAAATAAATGTAAAAATGGTTGCCTGCCAAGTGTCCTCTTTTTCTAAGGACTGCACTATCAAGAATATGTGGCAGTTTTGTTACTTTGCACTGTGAAAGGGATATTTGAAGAGTTGCTTGTAGACACAGTAGATGCCTCCTAGGACACTTGCTCCAGTGGTCACATCTCTCCTTCCACGATCAGCACAGTCCATCCAGCTCTCAGTGCTCCTACAGGCCATCATTTTCAAAGTGAGAATCTCGAAAGCATCTTTTCCACTGGGAGCAAAATAATGGGATAAGAGAGACAGTACAATCACCAAAGGCCACAGTCGTTCAGCACAAACAACGCTCTTCTTCCTATTTGACGAGACTTAATCTACCAAAGAAAAAATGAAAAAAGCATCAATGTGTGGTTACAACATATGAAAGACTTGACTTTGTGTAATTTGTAGCAGAGGATTTCTTCAAAGTTCTAATATTCCACTTGAAATATATTTGATGTTGATATTCAACCAACCAGTACACTTTGAATATTAGAAGCGAGCTGGAAATAGTTCCTTGTAGAAAGTTTTCTTTATTCAGCAAAACCTTGTAGAACATGAAAAGTAGCTCTGAGACGAGGCCCTGGAACTACAAGCCTTTCCAAGCTGACCTTTATGCTGAAACAATGATCTGGTGCCACTGAGGGCAAGTGAAGCAGTTTATGCTTTGTGCGTTTAAAGTGAGTTATAAAGGACATGAGTTGACTTTATTAAATTACCTTTTCTTTTTTAACAAACACCATCTGTTCACTTCTGGCGTATCTCCCACAGGAAAAGGGGAGGGAAAGATATACTGAAATAGAAAAGAAAGTATAACTTTTCCATTCATAATTGGCCCAGGTAATTTGCTGATGTGAGGTTATGCTGGTTCACAAACACAACTTGTAAATTTGTAGAGCAAAGTTATTTAGAGCCTGAGTTCGTATGATTTTTCAAAAGCTTACAAAACTGTTTCCTTCCATCTTATTTCCTTCCAACAAAAATGAAGGATTAGTGACTTTAACATTATATACTCTACATTCCCATTTTAAAGATTAGCAAATATAGCTGCTGAAGATTTTAAGCATGATACCAGGCACAAATGGTAGATCTGAGACTCAGCTTTAAATCTCCTGGATTCCAATCTCATATTATTTCATTATGCTCCTGTCTGTAGGCAAAGAAAATCAACATGAGTTATTTTTCTGGATGCCACGAAGTCATGCCCTTTGTTTTCCTGGAGTCTAGAACTATTAAAAAGTGCCAACTGCTCCACAACTATGAGACCTACAGAACTCCCCACTTTGCTAAAGTACAAGCTGGGTAGGGAAGGAATGACAGTTGAGTCAACTGTTCTCAAATATAAATGTCCTACAGGTATGACATGAAAAGTCTGACCATTTTAGAATGTTTTGCTCAGTAGCCTGGATAATGGCTACTGACAAACTGTGAGCAAATTTGAAGTCACAATTGCTAAAGAATTTTCATGAGATGATTTATTTCAGAATTGCAAATTATTTGAGGTGATCAGAATTCAATTCTGAAAGAAATAAAGTAGAAAATAGAAGAATGTTAGAGGGGATAGAGATGCAGTTCAGATGGAAGGATGAATGCATGTTTCTGTGACAGCCTGGGTGAGAACCAGTGGGCTGTATGCTTTTCTGACTTTTAAAGAGTACAAAATAATTGTTGATGTCTTGACCTAAGGTACTTACAACTGTAAAGATGCCTTTAGCTAGAGTTCAAAATTGTCTACATGGAAAGTTTCTATGTGTGGGTCAAAAAAAATCAGAGAAAGCCACATTGCTCATTGACTTGGGGCTTATAATTCTGTACCTATGTGTAGTAAATTTTGCATAGTGTATTGGGATAAAGAAAGAGAATCCACAGATCTGTGGTCATCATATTGTGCTGCTTACTAATAAGCCATTTCTGAATAAAAGTTGTGGCAGTACATAACATTAAAAATAGGCTTTGTTGGGGCTGGTGAGATGGCTCAGTGGTCTAAAGCACCTACTTAGAACAACCTTAGCAAAACACAGGGACCGCGGTTCAACCCCCAGCACCACATGCCAGCCAGCCCCGCCCCCTGCTGAGCTGAGCTGGCCACACACACACACATAAATAAAAAGTAAAAATAGGCTTTGTCTTTCTGAGTGGCGATGACATCCAATCACGTGACGGAATGAGGGTGGACCTGGGTGCCTGGAGAGCGGAAGATTCAAATGAAAGAGATTTTTGTACAGATTTGCTTAGATTTGTAGCTCACTTTTTCTAACTCTCTAGAGCATCTGTAAGGTAGGTTTTCTTAAGTCTTTTTCTCCTGCTTCCAAAATTTTTACTGAGCAGCACACAGTACTCTAATAATGAATGAGGTAGCTAAAGAGGAAGTGAAATGGTTTATATGGGGACAATATCAGCCTGAAGGACAAAGGTATATTAAAGAATTGGAACATATTTCAAAGTTCAATTCTAAAGCTTACCATTTCATTACTGCCTTGGCCAAAGTACAAAATGATGATGCTTTTCATTATTTAAGATCAATAAAACTGCCATAAAGTGTTACTGATATTAACAAAATAGATTTCCCTGATTTTTTTTCAATCAGTGCCCAAAAAGCTCCTTTATCCTCTTTTCTGCTATCTCTTTCTCTTTTTGTTCCTCTTCTCTTGCCTTTTCTTCTTCCTTCACTCCCCTGCAACTCCCATCTTTAGCTTCTCTTCCTTTGATCTTCCCTTTCTCCATGATATCTATGAGATATTAAATTTACATCATTTAGTATCTGAGAATAAATATACATTTAAATAATTGTGGTATTAGTTGGGACATGGAAAGTCACAAAAGGAAGGTACAGGTACAATTCAAGGGATATTGAGAGGAAAGAACCAAATCCACTTTACCTTGGTGGTCCAAAAGGAGAGCTGTGCAAAAGCTATACAGCTGGTCATATCCTGTAGTGAGGCTTATTAAATTGGGTAGAATTTGGCTGCGTGGGTGACTCAAGGTAAAGGAAACGGCTTGAGCATATACACAGAGGTGAGAAAAAGATACAAATCACAAGTCTTGGGCTTGTTTAATATTCAGTTAATGCAAAGTATGAGCAACTCAGATGTGATGTAGGGGCGAATCAGATCACAAAGGTTTTCAGTGTCACACTAACTAATTTGAATTTGACTCATTGGGGTGAGGAATCCTCAGTCATTTTGAGAAGAACCTTTCTCTGTATCTCATGAAGATTAGTGTGGCATTAATGAGAGTGATTTGAAGGTGGCTACTAAAGTAGATCCTGACAGGTTAGTGAGGTTCTCTTTTCTTTTATGTTTATGACTGTTTCATTTTGAGTTTCTTGCTGTTTGGTGACAAAGGTTGACACTCAGAGTTTTAGTAGTTTGTACTTTTGGAATTGACCCCTGTATAAGGGAGTGGAATAAAATTGGATAGAGAAGGCTCAAAAAATTATCAGCTAAGCCTAAGGGGAGTTAGAAAGCATGTACAAGTTAATAGACTGAGCCAGTTGTGGAGTATAAGCCGCTCTAGGGAAGGCTCGGAACTCTAGTTTCCATTAAGGTAGCATTTCCTACAGTTGTAGAACTGCTTCCAAAGTGTGACAATGGAATGAGAGTGTCCAAAACAAGGGAGGCAGTTTGAATAGCCATTAATGACTTAATGTCTGCTAGTACAATAACCTTTTTGTGTGTGTGTGTGTGTGTGTGTGTGTGTGTGTACTTTTTTTTAGTACAAGGTCTACAGAGTATTACTATGTAGAATGGACTCCTAGTGGTCTGCTTGTGTTCAGCTTCTTAAGAGCTGGGATTACAGGCATGTGCCACCACGACCAGTCTCAATCTCCATCTCACTGCGCCCCTGGGAGCGGGACCAGCACGGCACACTAAGAATCTAACCCCAGCCGCTGCACTTTGCCTAAGCAGGCGCTTTAATCGCTGAGCTGTTTGGCCAGTCCTGATAACCATTTTTTAAAACTTTAAGCACACAGTATTTTTCCATCACACCTCATTTTTAATTGTCAGAATGTGTCAGCAGAGAGCAAGGTGGCTCTACCTTTGAAAGCAGAAGAAGACACGATATTCTAGAATTCAATATGCTAGATATTATCATAGACCTCTGTAAAAGCCAACCGAGCCAGGAATACTTAGTAAGCAAAGTCCAGTGTGTACTAAGTAATGGTGAATAGTGACGGGGTGAGGCAACGTATCAGGAATGATCAAAGTGAAGATAATTAGTGATGAAAAATACAGTACTTTAAAATATAGTCTAAAAATTATTTGATGCATCTTGCTAAAAGTGACTTTTTTTTTTTCAGTACTGCAGATTAATCCCAGGACCTTGCACTTGCCAGGCAGGCTCTTATTCTACTGAGCTATCTCCCCAACACGAAGAGATATCTTTTTAAATATAGGTTTTCTTTTGACTTCTTTGACCCAAGAAAGTGTACTGGAAATATGTGACACCTGAAATGTGAATAAGTATACTGGATCAATATGTGACACTTGCAATCAGGCAGCAAAAGCTGTGAAGCACCTCCCTGCTGCCCCTGGAAAACTGTTCCCTGGAGATGATGTTTTCAGGAAACTCTCTGTTAGAACCACCCTTTATGCTGTGCAGAGCCCAGACTAAATGTAAGGCCACATTTCAGTGGTCTGTGGATAGTTGCACTTGTGTCACATTTACAAGTGTGGAAGACCTCTTGGAAATGGCACCTCGAGTCTAGCTGTTGCAACCTTGGGTCATCCGAGTCCTTCCATCTGAGCATCAAGGCACTTGGTGAAGCAGAAGGAGCCAACTCTGAGATACTTTCTAGATATCTGATTTGAAGATTCTTCAAAGCATAATTAAGTCATTGTTTGATTCCACTACATTTGGAGTGACTTGTTAAATAGTAAAGATAAAGATAACAAAAGCTTATTCTCTTTGTGTTCTCCAGTACTGCATTGTTTTACCTTGTCTAGAAATGCCACAGATATTCTGAAGAAAAAGTGATTGCAGTAGGATGTTACTCAGAAAAAAAAATCCTCAAATTTCTGAAACACAGGGATGAAAATTACATTAATAATCATAATTATGATGTATTTTGATATACTCATCTGTATAGACACTGTGCTGTCATGTAAGCTATGAATTTATGTTAATGCCCACCTCAGTCTTTTAAGACAAGAATCATTTTCTTTTTATATGATATAATGGGGTTTAAATATAGCATATTCCATTGGCCTAATAAATATTCATTTGTATTTATTTTATCATTTAAAATTTTTTTAATTTTTATATTTTTAAGGAAGGGTCTACAGGGTGTTCAGAGTCTCACTACTAGATCAGACTCAGAGTGATCCACCTGTTTACAGCCTCCCAAGAGCTGGGATTATAGGCATACTCCATCACACCCAGTCTCAATTGCTATCTCAGCACACCCCAGGGGCGGGGTTGCCACAGCAGGCCCAGGGATAGAACCCCCAGGCCCTGTGCCTGCTTGCAGGCACTTTAATCCACTGAGCTATTTGGCTGGCCCCATTCTTTTCATTTAAAAAAGCTAAAAAGTGAATCTACTGTTGAGTGGACACCAAATTCCACTACTTAATTGAATACAGTAGAATTTTTATCTTTGAGGTAGTATAGAAAAATATATGAGGGTAAAATATCATGATAAGGTTTATACTATAGTTTTTATTTTTTTTTTACTTTCCCTGAATGGGAAAATACTAACTGTACTACCTTACCCTTAAGTTTTAACAGATTAATGCAAATTTTGGTACAGAAGTTTCCAGCATGGCCTCTCCTTCACAATATTCAGGGTGAGAGAAACTTGAATTACTATACGTGATGCATATAATCCAGAGAACAATGAGAAAAGAATTCAACCAAGCAGTAGCTGCAGAAACTAAACATTTCTCATAAAGTGAAAATGAATTATTGTCCATACCCATTACACTAAAACTCTATTACAACTGTAACCGGAAAGCAGAAAGTATAGTTTCACATCGGTCCTGTTTCTGAGACTCTGGACCCACAGATTGGTTTTCTATGCAGGCTTAGTGCTTGGCAGCAGCCAGAAGCCATCAGTGCAACTGCCCATTCAGAAAGAAACTAAATTTGAAAAGTGGAGAGCCAGCAAGGACATGTTGTGAGAGGCAAAGAACAGACATGAGAAAGGTCTACTGTCTGCTGGCTCACACCCTCAGTCGGGATTGTTCCAATGTCCACGACGAGGAGACAAAGGAAAGCCTTATATGCAGTTATATATACAGAACATAGCTATTGATTAAATATTCTACATTTCTCTCATAAGTGAAACTCAAGAGAACTCACTGTAATGATATCATTTAACGTGAACACTCCCAAATGGTGTGGATATTGAGACTCTGAGATATGATGAGAAGCCACAGCCACAACAATCATGCAAGGTGGTTGTTTGTTTGTTTGTTTGATTGTTGTTGGATTGTTTGCAATAGCTTTCAATGCAAAGGAGAAGAGCAGTAGATCACTGAGATCATCACAGGGGATAATTTTTCACACCGGTGTGAAACTATGAAGTTGTTGGAAATTTATGATTTTCAGTCAGGAATTATGAAGTGCAAGTGTTGCAAGGTTGTTCTGATGTTAGCTTGGAATGGAGCGGGTGTTTTACAAGGTCAATCAGTAAATGTAGCTTTCTTTTGTAGCTTTATGCCTCCTAGCACAATTTTTAAAGTTAACTGCATGTAGCTACACAAAGAAATTTTGGGGCGTTATGGAATTTTACAAGCGATACACATTGATTTAGAAGGAATACTTTCAATGAATGCAAGTGCAATATGTAAATATTCATATCTTTAGTTTCTCAGCTTATGGTAAGTGTCCTTCCATACTACTGCTTTTATTTACTAAATCTGCAGGTGATTCAATGCAATTAATGTTTATGATAACAGAGGACTTTTGAGTATGCAACTGAGCAGAATGACAGGGTACTGGTCAGAAAAACGTCATACCTGAGCAGGGACTCATTTCTGTAACAAGCCTGATGTTTTACAACTTAACATTCCAATAGCATTATGTACCTGAGCAGCATTAGCAAAGGTGTCATGGAGCCTCTGATGTGGCTTTGAGCTCCCTGTGTCCTACAGGCTCCCAGCAAACCTGACAAAGCAAACTGTCTGTACACAAGTTTCGATGTGTTAGAGATCTAAGAGTATGACCTGCAAAGTGATTCTGCACATTGCAGATTTTTCTATTAGTGATTTCTTGTATGAGTTTACTTTATAATATATCTCTGCTTGATACTAATCAGTTCAAAATCAACTTGGAAGACCCTCCAGCCAGGTAACCATTTATTTAGATACATGCAGTATATTTATTAAACAACTGCAGTGTTTTCAAAATAAGATAAACTGCATGAATTTGGAATAGGAAACAATGAATGATACTGACTGTAAACAGTTGGAAAAACTTATAGGGCACTCTTGGGATTATATATAAAGGGAAGTCTCCAGAAAACTAAAGTTGATCTAAGCAACTTCTTTGTTATTGCAATTCTTGATCAAAGTAAGAGAAAAGATACTAAATCAACACATTGTAAAACTAGGTTTCTCAAACATGTGCCTATCCGAAGATCAGTCATCACCTTTCAAAATTCATGATCACAGCTGAAACTGATTCTGTCCTACTCGGCCTTTTTAAATTTTCATTAAGCAATAGACAAACAACAATGTGCTTACACAGTGTCTGATGACACTCTGAAGAAATAGGGTGAATGATTTGATGACATTTGTTCCTTATCTTTATTAATATTATAAACAAACACAATTTTAATCCCTATTCCACTGAGCATGTGGAAAACGTAACACAACTCGATATTCATTGTGGTTTAGCTATTTTTAATATTTGAGTAAGTATTTTAGCCTATTAAGCAAGGAGCTTTCTTCTGGAAGTCTTGAGTTCATAGAGAATCTATTTCAATCTTCTCTTCAATCATCCCCTGTTATACTCAGTGCTTTACAAACAGAGCTTAATAGCATTACCTTAAAAATTTAATAGTTTAGCATTTACCTTAGTAGTCCTTTGTTTTATGTTAAAATTCTTTTGGCCAAGCAGTCTTTGCAAAAAACTTTGCCTGAAATTTTATTTCTTTAATTTTTTTCTTCCTTTTTTATTTTAAAGAAAAAAATAAAAACAATGGTAAAAATTTCAAAATAAGAGCGTAGGAGAGTAATCACAGTTAGTACTTTGCATCTGCAAAATAGGTAGACTCAATCTTTACCTAAATGGAAAACTCACTTTAAAAGCTTAAAAAAGCAAAATTTGAGCTCCGTGTCATAAAACTATTTTCCTATTCCTGCACATTCCCATTTTTCTTATATTATTTTTCATGCCTAATAATGAGTCTTGACAAAAATCATGAAATGAAAGGGATTTATCATACTGAAGAAAGGGTTTCGCAAGTGCATATTACATTATTTATTTGCAAAGGCACAACATTTGATCCTCAGTTGAAAAATAACTACATAATTCTCAGTCCTACAAACATAAGCTCAGCAAAGGCACATATACATGACAATGGTGATGTTATATTCTTAAACAACATGGGGCAGGTGTTCTAAGCAGCTCTTGTCTGAATGCCAGTGTACTCAGCAATTGCACTTAACGTTTCTTTTCATTAAATGTTCCCATTCATGTTATTCCCATTTGCAGGGTTCTGTCAGTATTTTTCCTATGTATACTTACCCCACCCTAAACCAATGGGCCTGTCAATAGCTCACTTTCTCCTAGAGCTATGTTCCAGTTAATGAAGCCTCTGTTAGCATTCTCCTGTGAAATTTAGTCTCAAATCTGTGAACCTTTAAAGCAACAATGTTTGTTATTTTAAGATATTTATTTGTGGTTGTCAAATCTCTTCAGTTGCTTCATAGTTAAGACATCTTGACATTCTCCTATATAAATATCCACAGTAAGTACCATGATCTTAAACAGGTTATAACAGGTGCTTGTCAGCCCTTGTTAACTGAGTCAGACAATTGTCATCATAGTCTTTGCAATAACAGCCATTTATATATATA
>NW_004524793.1:916912-932647 GCF_000260255.1 Octodon degus
GAGAGAGAGAGAGAGAGAGAGAGAGAGAGAGAGAGAGAGAGAGAGAGAAAGGCATGAGGGATTAGGATCCAGAAGATAGAGTCTATGAACTATAATTTGTAGCTTTGTCTTAAGCAAACAAAGCAAGGAACAAAAACTGTGTTGGCTTCACATGTTCACAGGTTGGGGATTTGGCTCAGCAGTGGAATGCTTGCCTAGCAAGCTCAAAGCCCTGGATTAGGTCCTTGACACCAAAAACAAACAAACAAAAAAAAGAACCTTCAGGTGTTCATACCCAGGTTTTCACTAAGAAGTGTACGGAGATCAGTATTTCTAAATAATTATCTGTAGAATGATCTTGAAAATTCCATCATTCAGTTTTTCATCTATGATCTTCGGAGATTATATTCTCTTCAATACTTGTTATTCTTAACCCTCAAATGTATCTTTTACACCTTGTAGTTTGAAGGTTATAAAGAATCACATAAACCTATCAGTAGTTATAAATCCTGTTGTCTGAAAAGTTCATTTCAGGTAATTTGAACTATTCTTTTTCTTTTCCAATTTTTTTTTGTCCAGATAAAGCATGAAATAAACACTGTGAATTCAAACATCTGAATGTTATATTTGAAATTTCTGGTGCTTCATGCTTTAGTATCTGAATGTAAATTTTAAAAAAAGACAGACCAATCAAGTTTTACACTGCTCCACCTTAAGAACTAAATCAGACACATGCACAACGTAAATATTTATTTTGTGTGTGTGTATATGTGTATGTATAATATTTGAGATTCAAAATGATATTCTGTTTAATGATGTTTTTAATCAAAGACAGGGCCAAAATCTCGAGCAGGTATGTCTATATTCCCTCTCTTGATTAAAGTACTGTTGGTAATATCTCTTGTTTTTTTTCATTTACATCTAACTTTGCTTTATTTCTAACATTTTACACTAAAATAAATATCTTTTGATGTTAATTGTATTAATTCATGTCTAATATTCCATCAAATTTGCTTTTCTTTTGTTAGTCGCTGTTGTACCCCACCAATAAAAACTAATTTTTTAGTGAAGGTCAATGCATTACAAAACTGTAAAGCTGAACCACAGGCAATTGATGAATGGCTTCAATATTTTTATTATAATTTGGAAAACCTAACAGCTAAATTTTAATTTATTTCTGTTAAGAATCAATGAGCTTATATTTAAAAGACAATATATGCATTCTTGCTTCAGACTCTTACTTGAGTAAGGAAGTGATACATCCAGGGAAGTAGTCATGCTTCCTCCACGGACATACCACAATACTCCTTATATTCTCCATTACCCGCGATAGCTAAGGCATGCCAAATAAAATTGAACTCTAAATGAAAAGAGGGCACTTACTAAGCAACCACGGTTTTGAAATGCATTTCTCAAAATCCACTTTGTAACAGATTTCTCTGATAAGATCCTATTTAGAATCTTTTGAGTTCCTCAGTGGAAATAAAGACAAGGTTTGTGGTCATGGGATTTTAGCAATACTGTAGGCATTATACAAAGCAGCTAGCACATATGATTTCATTTCAATCTTTACATTCCTTTTTTGAGATAGGCATTATTTCTTTCCATGTTTAACTGTGGAAAATGGCACTTCAAAAGGTAAGCTAATGTGTTTGAAATTTTGGAATAATCATGACGCATCTAATGGCTGGGATTGAAATCCAGATGGATTCACAATTAAGCTGTGTGCTCAGATCCAAACAGCACCACGACAGTGTTTCTCTTGGGTCCAAGCAATTTTCCTACACATCACCAACAAAGTGGTGCAAGCGGAATGGGCTGCACATCTCTCTGGATGGGAGAAGGAAATTTAATAGACAATGTTACTGAAAGTAAAACACATTTGAAACTTTTATCAGGAAGGTGGGGGTGTAGTGCAAGTGGTAGAACTCTTGCAAACACATGTGTGCCCTGAGCTCTATCACCACAGTGCAAAAAGAATGATTAAAGACCTCTTCATATAAAAAAGTAAACATCATGTAATTTAAAGAATGAAAATTAAATAGTAGAATTGTAAATAATTTGCACATTGAAAAATACTAGAAACAAGCATTGATTCAGTTAGGGGATATTTTCATCACCTACTATGTGTTATCACTGAAAATAGGCCCTGATTATATAGTAAGATATGGTTAGGGCAAAGGTTTCTTCAGTGAAAATTATACAGTAATCATATGATGTGACAGCATGGAAAATAGTGTAAGGATTGATAAAAATAATTTACTGAGGAATTTTCATGATAATTTTACATGCCATGATTGAATTATATGTTGCTGATAAGGGACAACACATGAAACATGTCACATAATATCATTAAATCTGTTATGTCTTGCAAAGCAGTATGAACAGATTATACTTTCTATACATTTGTGAGTCTGCATATTCAGCAACTGTGATTAGTTCACTCATTCTCATAATTTGTAGATTTTCCTGAATATATGGAATGCACTAACATAGGCAGAAATCATGTCAGTTTAAGCCTACATTTCAATTCTTGTAGCTTTTGTTGGTTTTCTTGTACTTCTACAGTAAGTGAGACATCCTGCATGATGCTCAATAAAGGGATAAAGGTGAATATTCCTGTCTCTTTTCTCTTCTGAGGAATGAAATTTTCATCATTTTGCTGTTAATGAATAAAATGTGTGTTAGTATTAACTGATTTAGTGTGTTAGCTGTGGGACATTTGCAACTTTAAAAAAAAAATTAGTCTGTGGTTCTGAAGCTCTAACCAAAGGTCAAACATAAATATTCAAGCTCTCTACCACTACACTACAACTCCAGTGGGATATTTGTAAAATTCACTTGCCACCTCAAGAAATTGTTCTCGAGGGCCGGGGAGATGGCTCAGTGGGATAAATGTTTCCCTGGCAAGTGCAAGAGCCTGAGTTCAATCCCTGGTTCCGCCAAAAAAGAAATTATCCTTTATTATTAATTTGCAAAGATTTACCCATGAACCACTTTTAATTTTGTCATATTATTCTTTTGCCTGTTACATTGATTGTATTTTTATTTTCTATTTTATTAATGCAATTCATGACTAACAAGCACTTTTCCATCTTAAAAACGCTAAACATGTTTATGATTCAATTTCTTGTTCGATTTCAGGGCTTAAACTCGTTAATATTCAATTGAAAATTATTTTATCTGTTAATTACAGAGTTTATTATGTTAATTTTCACAAGACGTTTTATAACTATAATTTCCTAGAAAAACCAGGGAAAGCATTCCACTTTTTTCTGAAACAGACTGTATTAGGAGATTGTTATTTATTTTTGCAAGCCACAAAATAATGGCCAAGAGGTATGTGTGTTTTTGACGGAAGTGGTAAAATATAATTTAATCACATTAGGAACTATATGATTATTCACTGTAAGAGTTCTGCAGGAAAACTTTTTATTCCTTTCTTATACTTTTGTACCTTTTATTGATATTCCTTCATAAATGACAATGAAAATAATACATGTTCTTTTTTACTTATTATCTCTAAAATTGCTTGTCATGGTAGATACATTGCTTCAATTTGAGAAGTTTAAGTTCTTTTAACTCAGCCACGGGCGAGGGTCCTCACCTGTGGACACCTGAGCCTACGGAACGGGACGGCACAGAGGTGGTGTGGGCAGACCTCCAGCGCGTGTCATAAGGGAGAAAAAGATGCCTGCTTTCCCACTTTTCTGCCCTCGTTGCTTTTGCTGTCTTCTGCTGCCTTGATCTGTTGGCCTCTGCCATGTGCCACCCTGCCTTGGAGCTAGCTTAGTACAGACTGAAGTCTCCACAAACTGTGAGCTAAATAAACCTTTCTTTCCTTAATTTGCAACATCAGGTATTTTGTCTCAGGAATGAGAAAAGTAACTAAGACATTGGTTTTCAATTATATTAGTCTTTACAAAGAAAACAAATCTAGATTGTAGTTTTTCTCTTCTTTTTGTTTTATATTTCACTCAACACTGGTCATATATTGAAACTTGATTTTTAATATAAACTTTTATTTTATTACACATGTTTGAAGTATGTGATCATAATAATCATGTGGTGTTCAGTGCAGGTACATATAAATTCTCTTTCTTTCTCTTCTACTTGTTCCCTACTCCTTCATTCAATCTCTTGGTCCCTGTCCCTTCTGCAAAAGATTTATTTCTTTTTTCCTACTTTTTAATCTTTTTTTTTTTTTTTTTGCTCTTTTTTTCTCTTTTCCTTTTGCTCACGTTTCTTTCTCATATAAAAGAAGCTATGTAACACTTAAGCTTCAATGATTTATTCATTTCACTCAACCTTATGATCTTAAGTGGCCTCCATTTTTCCATAAAAGACAAATTTGTGGTTCTTTTCTCATTTTTTAAATTTTTTTATGTATTAATTTATCTTTTGTTTATTTGTATTTTTAGGGAAGGGTCTACAGGGTGTTCAGGGTCTCACTACTAAATCAGATTCATAGTGATCCTCCTGTTTACAGCCTCCCAAGAGCTGGGATTATAGGCGTGCACCACCACACCCAGTCTCAGTCGCTGTCTCAGGGCGCCCCAGGGGCGACACCAGCACGGAAGGCCCGGGGATCGAACCTGTGGCCCCTCTACCTGCTTGCAGGTGCTTTAATCTGCTGAGCTATTTGGCTGGCCCTCAAATTTATGGTTTTTTACAGTGCAGTAGTTCTCCATGGTGTACTATGTACTTTCTTCATTCATCTATTGCTGAACACATAGGCTATATCCAAGTTTTTGCCTTTATGAGTTTTTTTTTTTTTTCTCAAAACAAGGCTATATATGCATGGCTGTAATATGTTGTCTTCAGATCAGAAAATAGCTAGAAGAGATAGCTGGACTGAATGGAGCTTCTATGTTTAGTTTGGTGAAGAATTTCCATAGTGGTTGTACTGATTTACAGCCTCACCAAACAACATAGAAGAATGCCTTTTTCCCAAAGCTTTGCCAGCATTCAATATCATTTCACTTCTTCATGGTAGCCATTCTTCCTGGAATGAGATAAAATCTCAGCTGTGTTTTAATTTACATTTCTCTATGCCAGAGATCCTGGGCACACTTTCATTCACCTGCTCTCCATGTGTGCCTCTTCTTTCAGGTACTATTCATCTCAGAGGCCCATCTTTTAAAAATTTTGTATTGGTCTGATTTTTTGAGTTCTTCATATATTCTAAATTTCATGCCTTTCACTGAAGTATACCTGATAATTTTTTTCTCATCTTGTATGTTGTCTCTTCACTCTCTTGCTTCTTTTGCTATGCAGAAGATTTTTAATTTGATCTAATTCTGCTTGTTGGTTATTGGTGTTACTTATTGTACAGCTGGAGTTCTATTCAAGTCATTGCCTATGCTTATGATTTCAAGAATTTTACCTATTTTATTTTTTAAAATATTAGATGCTTGTGTTTTAATATATATATATATATATATATATATATATATATATATATATCTTGGATAATTTTTATTGAAATACGTGAGAAACATAAGTCCAGATTCAACATTATGCCTGTGTGTTACTAGTTTTGTATATGATATAAAATTTAAGAGGAAAGATTAGGATGCATAGACATACAAGAGGTAAGGTAAACTAAAAATACATTAAGAATGAACTTATAACTACAACAAAATTAATTAAACTTCTAAGGAAAAAAGACAAAAATATTTTCCAGAATTCTACAGTGCATGCTTCAGAACAAATTTAGGGACAATTTGAAAGACCTACACACATGAAGAGACAATCTTTGCTCATGTGTTATAAAATTAAATGAATAAAGTTCAAATTGTTCCAATATTGTATGTAGTTCCACTACAATCCCAATAAGAACACAAGAACCTAGGAGACAGTAAAAAGACTAATGAGGCTAAGCTAAAGAAAAAAATTAATTATATAGGCAAAAGCATTACCTGTACAAAAGGTGATATTCATGCATACTGTTTTGTACTCAGGCTTGCTACATGGACTTTGACATAAAATCTATCCCTGTTTAATGCTAAATTTAAAACTTATTGTTATTTGCTTATGTATTAGTTGATACATTGTGTCAACTTGGCTGAATCAGCTCTGCCAACGTGGGGGGCCCTGCAGGTGGGCAGGGCCCAGGAATTGAGAAAGGCTTCCTGCCTCCTGATGCCAGCCCCGCTTCCGTGGAGAAGTCCCAGTCTTTGGGGGACCTTGATCTTGGCAGCCGCACCACTTTGGAGGAGTTCTGATCTTCAGTGTGGAGCGCCAGTCTTCGCAGTCAGCGCAGAAGGCAGAGAGAGGCTTGATGGACGCCGCTGCAGCTGCTGCTCCTCCTCTGCTCTTCATTGTTTTCTGCTGCATGAATTGCTGTTGTTTGCCTTGGAGCCAGCAGAATATAGACTGAACCCTCCAGTAACTGTGAGCTAAATAAACCTTTCCTTCCTTCATTCTGAGTGTAGGGTATTTGTCCCAGCAACGAGTAAAAAGTAACTAAGATAGCTTAAAAATGTGTTCTTTGATGATCTGTATATCAAAATATTTTTAAGTTCTTTAGTTAGAAAAATTGACAATTTCTAATACAGCTTAAGTATATAGACCATCCATCTTATTGTTAGAAGACAGAAAAAGTTCAGAATTTTCAAATTCTTACATAGTAGCCATTTCATTTTAAAAAATGAATATCAGGGATACCAAGTAGAAAAATTAAAACAAATGGATTAAATAAGCACTATTTTATATGCTAACTTCGAGGGGGAAATTATAATGTTAAAAATTATTGCTACATGAGAAATAATATCTAAGTAATAAACTATAAAGGAAATAATTAATATCTTAGTACTATTACTTTAATTCTTAATATTTTGGCAGCAGATTTATAAAAGGTGATAAAGCAGGTAGTCACAAACAACATTTTTCCAAATCAGAATGTCAAATAAAATACTACAGAAACACTCATTAAAATAATGCTTAACAAAGCTTAAAGCAGTAACAAAAAATTAAAATCTAGGCATTGCCTTTAAGCTTACTAAATACATACTAGAATTCTAATGAAAAAACATTTAACTATAAATATTAATAAGTATTAATGTAAAAGGAATTCAAAATTTATATTTATATATTGGTACTGAACTTTAATTTCATAAAAATTATTAGAACAAGCAGCAAGTCTGAATATCAAATTTCCAACAATCATTGATATGCTAAACTTTAAATCCCTATCAAATGTGAAAAAAATGGAAAATTTAAAGACAATAAATAAACAATTACACATTTTTTACACAGAAATTTAGAACATAGGACATAGAACATAGGACAGTCCTATAATATTTTTTTCTTTTCTCTTGTTTTCTTTTCTTACCTTTTTTAAACAAATATTTACTTGAGAGAGAGTATAGCAGTAATTGATATGACATTAGAAGCAGTACACATTTATGAGACCAGAATGACAGGCCTTCCAAGCATGGCCCTAGTATTACACATTGCTATCCTCAGTGCAGTTGGTTAATTCACAGGTATCAGCATATATAGTCATCCAGGATAAGAATCCTACCAATTAACTGCTAGTTTCAGAAACCCGATGGAGAATCTCAGGACCATTGCCTTAACCATCTTGTGTATATAAATGTATAGCTTTGCCTCTGCCATGT
This sequence comes from Octodon degus, assembly GCF_000260255.1. Classification (NCBI taxonomy): domain Eukaryota; kingdom Metazoa; phylum Chordata; class Mammalia; order Rodentia; family Octodontidae; genus Octodon; species Octodon degus. The sequence goes on from NW_004524793.1 coordinate 924,517, forward strand.
TTCGTAGCTTTTCGCTTTACCCTCTCTTCATTGTTTAATCCTTAAGTTCTTACTTTCCATTTAGTTGTGTTATACCTTTTAATTTTTATTTTTTCTTTTGAGTTCTTATGCTAGAGAGACTATATGATATTTACACATGTGGGTCTGGTTTATTTCACTTATGATTATATCTCCAAGTGGCATCCACTTATATATGAAAACTTTGTCAACAACTGTTGACAATGCCAGTCCTGCAAATAATCCATTACTATTATGGTCTACTGGACTACATTGGATTATTTTACTGAATTCACATACGTACAATATTTGAATGGCAATGGAATACCCATCTCTGACAAAACTAAACAAAAAAAGGGAATATAAATGAAGAAATATATGTATTTACAAATTAGTTCGGTTAGATATACAGCTACTTCCTCTTGATTCAATGAAAAGAAAGATTTGTGCTAATCATCTTTAGACAAGATATCATGTCTGCATCTTGTACTATAAATAACTACTATGAAGACAACATGCAATGTATTAATTATTGTAACTGACCTACTGACATGTTTTGAAACTGTCTTATTGCTATTTTTTCTCAAAAAATTAATTTTAAAAAAGAGCAATAAACAAGGAAGATAGACATTTTCAATATCATTAACAATTTTTTTATAGATTTAAGTTAGTTTTTAAGAGGATTTGATAATAAAAATAAATCTTTCCCTTCTTTTAGAGTTCCTAAGATTTCTGCTTTAGAAATATTTCTTGTTATATTTTATTTTAAGATATTTGGTTTAAAATAAAATGAATTTAAATAATATGTCATGAAGAATAGTCATATATTCACAACTCATGTTTCAAATAATTCATGTCCCTCACTTAGAAATAATAGATAATTAAGTGATGCAATTAAAGAAAAAGATAGTTTTGATAATCTGAAAGTACAAACATGGAAGGAGAAAAATGTGATGGGCAACTTTAGGGGGCAAAGAAGCAAATGCGTGGGGCCCAGTTTAGTCAAAGGCCAGGACAGAAGCTGCCCTGAAGTCACTTTTACAAATGATTATTATTTAATTTATCAGACTTTTAATAAAAAGATTACTGTTAAAATAGGTCAGGCCTCTTCCAGTCTGTTGAAGGAAAAGAAAAAAGCCTGTTTCACAAAAGAGAAAAAAATTGTATTTAAGTAATTTCTGGACTGAAGGATACATTATTACTTCCTACCGCAGTCACCAAATGCCAGCCTGCCTTGAAACAGTAAAACTTTCCACCCCATAAATGCATGAGCCATTATCTTAGACCTCAATGTCTTTATCATGGATTCATTGTCTCATATACACAGGATGCAAACATGTACATGTATGTTACGGCTTGTATTTAGGTGCTTGTCCCAAAACCTTAATTGTTCAGACCTGGGATTTATAAAAGGTGATTGGATTATGGGAACAACATAGATGGGTTGGTGTTAGGAGTCAAAAACTGATTGTATAAGGAGGATCTGTGGAAGCATGTCCTGGAGAGGGTTATATCCTTCTGGAGTGTCTCCCTTCCCTCTCTGCACCTGACTTCCAAGAGGTGAGCACAGTGCCTGGTCCTTCCAACCAGGACCTTGTGTCATGTTGTTTTTTCTTGGAAACATCCAAGCATAGACTGAATGTCAGGTATCATGTCCCAGCAAGAAGAAACTGACTAAGGCAGATTCTGATAGTAGAGAGGTAGGCTCATTTCTGTGACATTACCCAACCATGTTGTTTTGAAACCTTGGGAATTGGTTCATGGGAGGAGTTTAGTTTTCTAGGATGGGAGTTTAGTTTTCTAGGATGGAGCAACCCTTCAACACTATAAACTGAACTTGGTGAGAAATTCTGGTCAGAGTTCAAATGACCAGAATGCTTATAGAAATGCAGAAAGTAAAGACAAAGCTTGGGAGGTTATACATGGATTTAAAGATTCTTTTGACATTTTTTCTCAATACTGTGTATGTTATGATCTTTGTGAGAATATGTCTACATTTTTCCTCATATGCTAAAACTTTTCAGGAGACCAAGATGAATTGCAGTAAACTAATATGGTAGAGGAAATTTCAAGGAACCCCAGTAGTAAAGTTTTGGCATGGATATTGTTTGGTACTTTTAGTTTTACATTTAGAAGCCAAAGCAAATAGAATAGACAAATGATTTTTAGTTTTGACTTTCACCACAGATGAAGCTCCTACAAAGTGATGGTCTATAACACTTTGACCCTGGACAGCTTGACTATTGAAAGGTTAGAATATTAAAAAGGGAAAACACATTACATTAGGACAGTATGAAAGATAGCTTGAAGTGATGTACAGAAGATGCCCCACAGATCTTAAACCCTGCAAGATCCCACCTATTGCAGACTCAAGGACATGAAATTGAAGTTTGGGTTTGACAAGAGATTCTCCAGTGGCACCATTATCTAGAAGAACCAGTTAGGGAATTAGTTCGAAGATTTTCCATTCACAGTGCCATCTGGGGACCTAGAGACCTCTCCAGCAATGATATCAGGAGGCCTGACTACTGCTTGACAGGGTGGCAGGTCTTACCATCATATATGTGCTATTGAATTTTCAGACATTCCAAATACAAGAGTTGTGGGGTCAAGAAGACTTCCACACAGATTTCAGAAGAAGACTTAGGTGACTAGGTCATGTGTCCCTGAGAGTTATGAGCGTGAAGTATAAAACGTGTTAGAGACCTGAGAACACTGCAGCAACTAGAAAAGTGCAAGTATCTGAGGAAAATCATAGATAGTAATCAAGGCCTGCAGGAGGTACAGCCATGAGGGCTCCAACTACCAGCAATTATGTAGGGGAAAAGGAAAGGCTATCCAAGGCCTTTGAGGTTCACATATCAACACAGCTTTTCCTGGGTCCTGAACATGGAGTTACAGATGTTAATGTGCCCTGTTTGGTTTGCATCCAGCTTTGGTATCATTCCATTCTATCTTCTATTCCTCTCTCTTAGCTGGAGAATGTTTATACTGTGCCATTGTGTACATGTCATCATTGTTTAACTTTTAATTTTTCTCTATTTTATAGAGACTCACAGCTAAGAATTTGGCTAAAGTTTCAGACAAAATTTGGGCTTGGGCTTTGAAGCAATGTTGAAACTGCTAAGAGTTTGGTACTCTTACATGTGTACTAACTGCATTTTGCCTAAAGAGATACACATCAAAGAAAGCTGGGAGGGTAGGAATAGAATGTTATCACCTTATCAAAATATTCCTCCAAAATCTCATGGGTGCAGAGATAAGGCTTATGGAAGGTGATTGGATTGCTGTTGGAAGGTGTGGCCTGGTAAAATGAGGCAGGTAGCTGAGGATGTGACCTAGAAGATCGGATATTACTCCTCAGTTCCTCCCATCACTCTGCTTCCTCCCCACCGTATTGTGAACAGTGTTTCTTTCACCATGCCCCTCTGCCTACCATCCTGATCCTCTCCAGTTTTGTGTCTCAGCAATACGTGATTAAGATTGTGTGTGTGTGTGTGTGTGTGTGTGTGTGTCTGCATGCTTGTGTGTGTATAGTTTTTTGGTTTTTTATTTTGTATTTTAGGGGAGTGTCTACAGGGTGTTCAGGGTCTCACTACTAGACTGGACTTGTGGTGATCCACCTGTCTACAGCCTCCCAAGAGCTGGGATTATAGGCACGCACACCCATGCTGTTTCTTTCTTTTTTTTTTTTTTTTTGGCTAAATCCTTTTTATTTTTTTATTAATTTTATTGAGAAACAAATAGCAATGAGATAGTTTCAAAACCGATTAATAGGAGAATTTCAATAATTAATACATCACATATTGTTCCTTCATAGTGCCTATTCATAGTACAAGATGCAGACATGATATCCTGTCCAAACACTATTAGTTCAAATCTTTCTTCTCATTGAATTAAGAGAAAGTAGCTGTATATCTATCCTAACTATTTTGTATATACAGACACAAAATGGTCCTTTATTTGTATCCCCTTTTTTGCCGTCTCAGAGCACCCTGGGGGAAAGACCAGCATGGCATGTGTGTATGTGTGCACTCATGCACATACACTAAGAAAGAACAGGGCTTTTTTTTCTGAAAAAGTGGAACGAATACAAAAAGCAACAATTACTTAATTCAATAGTAATCACTTGAGTATAAAAACAAGTAATGTCAGAACTTTATATGGTATTAAAAAATATCAGAGAAAGCCACATCACTTATTTTGTATTTTTTATTATTTTGTTTTGAACTTCACTAAAAGCTTTGTACAATATGCCTTGAAATTTTACTTGAAAAATTAAATGGATTTGGCTGGAATGAAAATAACCCATTATGGGTGCTAAAAATTGACTTAAGACCATATACCAAGTAGAAGAAATCATCTCCAAATACAACACCACCAAAGCATGTTAGATGTAGAGCATTAGAAGACTATTTAAAAAAGGTAAAACTCCAAAAGCCAATTGTTTGTTCATATGAGTAAGTATTGGAACGTCTGTGGAAAGGAGGTCATAAATTTCTTCACAATTATTTTGGAGTTAAATATTTGGAACTCTGTAAAGATTTATATAAAATTGAAGGTGGTATTTTAAGCACATTGGACATAGGTTGGATAAATACTTTTAAGTTAATGTTTGAGAATCACTTCAATTAACCAAACATTGCTTCCTCCTTTAGAATGAAGAGAAACCTGAAAGTATATAGACAGAGCACTTAGACATGATTAAAGGAAGATGAAGCTATGAGTTCTCTAGGTCCCTGCCATGGCATCTCAAGGGATCTTTTTCTTCATCCTTAGATATCAGTGTCTCTTCCATCATAGAAAAGGAAGGTTTCTGCTAATATAAATTGGGGAATTTTTATGCCTGTGTTTCGATTAACTACTCTAAAGATAATAGCATGATCTGATTTTGATATTTTTATTTTCCTATCACATTGCTATGAAATTTTATTTTATCCTTTTTCCATAAAGTAAAATGCACTCTGGAATGAGCTGAGTAATAACTATTATTTGTATTTTGTATCAAATGAAAAGGGCCAGGGAGATAGGTCAGTAAAATAATCACTTGCCTGGCAAGTGCAAGGTCCTGAGCTCAATATCAGGTACCTAAAAAAAAATCCAATCAAATAAAATAAGAGTTATGGTCATCTAATGAACTTTAAAGAGATAATGTGCACTGGCCCCGCCCCCAGACATGCTGAGATGGCCACCAAGACCAGACATGGTGGTGCACACCTGTAATCCCAACACTGGGGAGGCTGAAAACAGAAGGATCACTGTGAGTCCAAACTGCAAAGTGAGAACCTATACCAAACATATTAAAAAGAGAAAGAGAGAGAGAGAGAGAGAGAGAGAGAGAGAGAGAGAGAGAGATAATGAGAAGATATGTGGGTCAGATAAATGAACATAAGAAAACATGATCAGATTGCAGAATAAAGGATTTCATTGCAGTATAAGCACATATTCCTCATCACTCTTTCTCATTATGAAAACACTGAACCAGATAGGTGGCTGGATAATTTGATATTTATACCTTCTTCAAATTTTCATTTTTATCATGCTATCTTGATAGATCTCTAATTAGCTACATGCCTATTTCATTCCTTTAATTAATTATGTGTAGATTCCTATAGCAATCCCCTTCTGGTTGCATTCAGCAAATTGTAGATGAGTGCTTGGAGAGGAGGAGTCAAAGTGTTTCTTTCCTTCTTTCTCAGCCATAGTGGCATGCCAAGGGACTGGGGTATGATCCCTAGTACCACACATGCCATGTCGGCCCTACGCTGAGCTGGCCACTGAAAATGGGCATGGTGACGCACACCCATAATCCCAGCATTGGGGAGGATGAGATAGGAGGATCACTACAAGTCTGAACTGCATAGACCTTGTACCAAACAAACAAACAAACAAACACACACACAAAATGTCCCTTGCTATGGTTTGAATGTTTGGAGTCCCACAAAATTAATATGCTGAAACCTACTCACAGGTGTGATAGTAAATGAATGAGGCCTTTCTGAGGTGAATGGGCCCTAAGGACACAAACATGATGCATGGAATTTATTGCCATAGAAAATACTTCAAAGAGTATCATGTCTTTCCACACAATTAGAACATAGCATCTATGAATCAGAAATGGGCTTTCGACAGAGACTGAATCTGCCAGCCACTTATTCTTAGATTCTCAACCTCAAGAGTTGGAAAAAGCAAATGTCATAAGCTTCTTGGTCCCTCTGCATGGCAGCCCAAGTGAAATAAGCACCACTATATTTTTTGGTCTCCATTTTTGCCTGCCAAGCAGTAGATTCTAATTCCCACAAAACAGCCTTATTTTCCTGCTCACTTAACTCCATTCCTCGCTGTCTTTTCTGTCCTAGGAATTGTGGTTTCTTACTGCTACTGAAGTTTTGGTTCTTTCGTGGTGCTTACTAGAACTACTTAACTCAATTATCAGTTACATAGCCAATTCCTCCATGTGAAATTTCCTCTCCATGATATAATTACAATGAATCTCTGTTTTTCTTATTTCATGTAGTTATTGAAGAGGGGTGCCAGTTTCTTCCCTAAGACAACAGAATTTCTCCTTATTCAGTTTAGATGGACTGCTTGGTGATAAGCTTTCTGCTTTTTCTGTCTTTCTGAGAATTTGCTTGATGTCTTATATTTTTGGTGTAAGTACAGTTCAAAGGGTTTACATTCCCATTGTTGTGCATGCTTTTCTGCATTCTGTGATGTCTAAAAAAAAATGCCATAGCACTACTCACCAAAAAAAGATTTTTTAATTTGCCTTCTGATTGAGGTTTTAATGTGATGTATTTTATTGATGAAGTGTGATCACAACAGGGAGTTTTCTGCTTTTGTTATGGATTTTAGTTACTTTTGAACTAATTGTGCTTTGCATGTAACTAATTACTTTGGAAATACCCCTAGGCTGAGTGAAAATGTCAGTCTTAGGAGGGAACTTATAAAGATCCTACATCTTCCAGTTGAGTTATATAAAATAATATTTTACCAGACTCTAAGGGAATATATTACAGATTCCTTATTTACAGCCCTTGAGATTTTTTGCCATGGGCAAATCTGAAAAATAAGACTGAAAGTTAGCAACAGTATCCTAATAATTAGGTCACTTAAATTATAATATCTGAATCATTTACTTAGAGGAAAATATAGATTCTTTTTTATTTTTTAAAGAATAAAAGTTAGGAAAACATTAGAAATGAAATGTAGCCTTTCTTACAGGATGAAATGCTAGTATTCTATGTGTGGCTCTTATCTTTGCCCATATTTCAAACATTAATATAGTTCACAGTATCTCAAGAATGTCAAAATTCTGGCCACTGTGCTAAGTTGGACTTCAAGTATAATCAAGTTAGGCCCTAGGGAGACAGTAAATACGAGCAGCAGACACTGAAAAAGAAATTCAGGGGAAGTGGAGTTACATCCCATTCTGGGGAATCTGATCTCAGTGACCCAGACAAGCCAGAATGACCTAAGACCTCCCAAAATAATTCTTTCATTTCCAATGTGGATGACACCTAAGTCTTCAAATCCATAAAATCAAAGTGATAAAAAGCTGAAATACTGGCAAATAGCAAAAAGAGTACCTCTGCACTGAGTGTATTTACATATATATTTAAAGAATTAAATCAAAACAAATTAATACTTGAAGAATATTCTATTGTGTTCATATCTAGTTTGGGTTGAATTAATTTCATCAAGCTCAGCATTCCCTTCATCTCCATATGACATATACTCAAATTCTACATGTTGGAGAGTCATAGGTTGTTTCAAGTTCAAAAAGAACGAAGCATTCTCCTTTGTACGATTCATACATTGGTTAAAAACTTTTTTTAAGTACTATTAGAATTCTTCTGAACCAAGCTGTTGAAAATTTCAAGATTTTTATAAAAAGTCCTTCAGATATGATATTTCTCTTATAACACAAAAAGAATCAATAAGGGTCAGTTCCTCAGGATTAGAGGATTCACCAAATACTAAAGGGATTTAAAGCAAAGGTTTTGTTCCAATCCGGCTGCCAGACGGTCAATCTGATGGCATGCTTTTGTTTTTGTCGTGATGGTTATCTTAAAGCTTTCCTATGGCGGTAATGCTGAAGTAGAATGCCAGACAGCAAAGAAATAAGAAAAAA
>NW_004524793.1:932747-951380 GCF_000260255.1 Octodon degus
AAACTTTCGCAAGAGTTCTAAAGATTTTTATAAAGAAAAATAAAAAGTGAAACTAGGGCAGGGGACTCTTAGAAGTTTTGGTTTTTGAGTTGTAAGTACCTGAAGAAAAAAATATTTTATCAATCTTGATATAAATTCAACATACAATACACATTTTATCAAGTACTTGTGGGCAATGAGATTTCTCTTGACTTCATTTTATTTTGTATATTTCTAATTACATGTCAGAAATTCTATATCAAAGAGAACTGATAGCTGCTATTTTACTTGGTATCAGTGTTAGTTTAGTAACAAAATCATAAGGAAGAAGAATTTATTGACATTTTAAAAAGTCAAAGACAATTTTAACTGTAACGTTTTATATATACAAAGACCAACTAATGAATAATCAGATAATTTCCTCATTACAGTGCTTTATTTAGAGTTCTATTGACCCCTTAGGAATTATGCTTAGTGTGATATTAAGTGACTTTAGTAACACTGCTCAAATTTTATGTTGTTTAAAACTATGCTTTTATAAAAACCATATGGCATGATTGGCCCTAGGGAAGTAGTACTCTCTTCAACTCCTTTATGAATTGCCATAGTTTAGTGATAATGAAATAATATTACAGTTCTCAGCACATTCAGCAAAAGTCAAGATGTCCTATTGGCTCAAACAATAATTTAATGGAATCTGAATTTCTCTTGTCAGGGTCAACTTTGTTCTACACAGAAACAATGTTCTGAGATCTCCCTACAATGATAGCAAAATGTACTACAAAGCTATTCTGTTTCATTTGCCTCAAATCCACATATTGAAAATGAAAGTTGTTCCTTTTCTCTAAACAACAACTTCATTCTTGTGGAATAGTGGCTCCGAGTATGGACTCCAGTGTATGTTGCCCAATTTTGGTCCTAACATAGACAGTAGCTAACTAAATGACATTGGTAACTACCTTAGCTTCAGTTTTTTAATCAGTAAATCTGCAACAGGCACAGATAGACCCTTGTAACATTATTATAAGGAAAAATGAGTCAGTAAATCTGAAATAGTGATACAAAGAGCCTCCTAAGATTGTGGGTGTGAAAAAATAAGTTAATGCATTTAAATCAGTAATGCTACTCTTAGAATAACAATAGCACTTTCCATCTTATCTTACAAGCCAAGTATTTTACCTCCTTGATAAAATTCTCCTATTTCTGCATTAAAAATGTATCGTATTTGTGCTTTGTGTTTCTTTCTCATTGACCTCGTCTTGGCTATTTTAACTGGTATGGCCCCATCTTTTAAATCTTAGAAGAGTACTAATGGAATTTCCAACCTCAAATTTGTTGATTGTTATCCTGCTAAATGAAACGGAGGATGTCAAATTTCTCAAAAAGCTTTCACATCATTCTACAAAGGATAAAATTCATAGGAGTCTAATATATACAAAAAGATAAATCCTGAAATCCTCTAGCTGTAGTGGGAAGTGCCACTTTCCTGTCTTTACTTTGACCTTGAGGTCTTGTTATCTTTTTGCCTCTTCATAACCACTCTCATTGTTATTTTTTTTTGTGAAATATTCTTATCTGTAGACTAGGAACTCACAATTTATACTAATTGCATTATGCTTATGTTTCTACCATAATAATTTTTATATATTGCTTTCTGATTTGTTACTGTCCTTTAACAGAACCTTTTACTTAATAAGATATATAGAGGGCTTCAGAGATAGCTCAACAGTCTAAGTGCCTGTTTGGCAAGTGCAAGGACCTGAGTTTGATTCCCAGTTCCACATGGCGTGCTGAGCTGGCCATCGAAACCAAGCATGGTGGTGCACTCCTATAATCCTAGCACTTGGGAGGCTGAAAACAGGAGGATCGTTATGAGTCAAATCTACGTAGTGAAACCCTGTAGACCTTGTCCTAAATGCGAAATGAATAACTAAATAATAAATAAATAAAAACAAAAAATAAAATTGCTAGTTTTACAAGTAAAACTTGGATTTTTTAAAACCAAAGTTTAGTTTACAGAATGAGTTTCTTTGAAACAAAGCTCAGTAATGACAATATACTGTTGGCACCATCTCTTCATCGAGTCACTGTATAAATCATAAAAAATGTATTTATAATGATCTTGGAGAAACATAATGGCAAAGACCATATTTCTCTGTTATTTTAATGTAAATTTTCCTAAGATTAATAAAGCTTCCTAGAAAGAAATTAAGGGGTTTGAAATAAAAAGTCAATTAAATCCACAACTCAGGAATCATTTCTAAATGGTTCTAGACTATTTCCTGGTTATGTCCACAAGGAATGTGCTATTTTTCACTTGGGCATGCAAATATCTGATATATGTAAGTGAGAAATTGTGAAAATTAAGAATTTAGAACTTTTTCTGGTGTGCTAATAATTTTGAAGTAACAAGATGATGTCATGGAAATTTGAGTCATTAAGTTTAAAAAAAAAAAAACAAGATTGCAATGGTTTCAATACCCTATCAGAACTGACAAGTAGAATGCAAGAAAATTTTATTGTAAATATATTTTTACATATATTCTTTGCAGTTTCTTTATTGACTGGCTCAGCCCACCTTGAGGGCAAGGCTGGCACAACATGTGGTGCCGGGAATTGAACCATGGTCCCCTGAACCTGCCTAAGCTTGCCTAAGCAGGTACTTTAGACCACTAAGCTATCTCACCAGTCCACTTTTCAGTTTCTAATCCATTGATTCTGGGCTATGGAAAATTCTTTTTGACATTTCAGTCTCTTGGAGATTGTCTGGAATGCTCTTGAGAACTTTGTTGTCAATGACTTGAACAGCACTTGTCGGAATCAGTTATTGACATTTTATTCTGTCTTTTTCTTAATTTTATTATAGCACAATAGTCACACAATACAGAACAGAGTGCTTTTTCTGTAGATGAATAAGACTAGCTTTCATTGTAAGAAGAATTTTCCCTGGAGTTCCATTTAACCTTGTGTTTCTCAACAGGATGTTATGGAGACCTATTAGGCCCTACGTTACTACAAATTGGCACAATAACCTCAGGCCCTACTACTTCCAGCAGGAATGCACCTCCCCATCAGCCTGTTGGGAAGGATGAATTGTCTTTGCTATTTTTAAGAAAAGAAATCAAAATCCTCTTAATTTTGCATAATATGCCACCAAGACAAAGTGACTAAAATATTTCTAATTTTTTAAATAATGTCTTTAGCGTGACTTTTATTGATATTTCACCTGATAGGTTATAATTTAAATTTAGTTTTAACTGACTGTCTAATTTTTTCAGAACAAAGAGTTACTTCACAGGGTAGCATGGAATGAGCTTTTCCCTAAACTCTGGAGAATTTTTATATCTAGTATGCAAGAACATTCATTAAAATTCTTTAATGAAACTTAAATATAAGTACAATACATAAAACAGTTTCATTTTTCTTCTTGAGAATAATCGAAGAATGACTCAAAGTGGCTTGGGGTCAATCTTCAGGAAAGTTGGAGATAAATGGGGATCTCTACCACTAATTATAGGCGGTAAGAATATGACATTATAGACTAAATGTAACAGAAACCCCAGTGTTTTCATAGAGTCACAACAGACAAAGTTATTACAGCTTGTTCCTGTTTCACTTTCCACTTGCGCCTGGAGAAGGCATACAAATAGCTGTAAGTCTCTGAAGACTACTTTCTAGAGAAACAACATGGAACAACACACATCAAGCAGAATTTAAGATCAGGAATGCAAATTTTGTTAACTTTGTAATGTCATCATTTGTTTGAGAACAAGTTGCTCATTTTATGTTGTGCAGATTTAATTCTGACCTTAATAAGAAAATAGCGTATTTTGCTGTGTGTGTTTTCTATTTTGAAGCTCTAACATTAAAAAAGTATAAATCAAAGATATTTTGACAGACAAACAACACTATTTTGTAACAGGATGAATTTCTTTTTTTAAAAAAATAAATACTGAGTAGCTGATAAGAAATGAGTTGGACTGGGAGGATTGATGTTAGAGCTAAAGGCGGCATTGAAGATTAGATGCTCATTGGCTTTTCAGCAAGCCTGGTGAATCATTCTACATAAATGAAGTTTGTGATATGTAATGAAAAGCTTTCTATCTTCACTGCAAGCAAATTAGCAGGTATTTTGTGGCAGGAATGTTAATGTTATCTCGCATTTGTTTCTGAGCAGGAGCACATTAACAGAGCAGGTTTGAAAAGAATTTCACTTTTATAACATCAGGTGCCAAAGGTATTAGAACAAGGTCACCTCTGTAAAGTAATGAGGGAAAATTAGGTTATAAACATGCAGCGCCTAAAAATATATTCAGTCTGCTTTGCACAGTAAATGCAATACAGGATCAGCCCAAATTGCTAATTTCTTTTTCTCCAAATGACACTCAGACCCCAAGTTGAATTTAAAAAGTTAAATAATGAAGCTAGACAGGTAGTAGGAGCATTAGTTAGACTCATAATGGAAAACTAATTAAAATCAATAGGGTCCAAATACCTGTACATAGATACAACCTACTTCATAATTTATAAATCAGGAAATTTGAAATACTTTATACAACAAACCTCAGAGATCCACATTCTCTATTTGGAAAAAATAATAAGACAGAGAATGGCAAATGAAAGCAACATCTAAAGCATGAATTGTTTTGGATGACATTAAATTTAAAATGTAGCCAAAAATGTAATGGTCATTGAAGATATCATCAACATGAGAAGATGGATCAGAAGGTACAATGTCAATAATGTTATTGAAAATTAAGATAATATAAATGTCAATTGTTGTGTTTTCTTTTTGAGACCACATAAAGAAATAAGATATGTAATGTGTATTCCCAGAGCTGGAAAATCTGGACTTGGGTAGGAAACAATCTTTTACAATGGACCAATAAGCTTAATTTGAACATTTCAGTGATCACATCTACACCTTTCCTGGGCCAGAAACAAACATGCTGTTATAGACTCTTATCTTGCCCTACATACTGGCCCACTTCCTGACCTTGTATCTCCTGGGCCATGGTTTCTGTCTCATTACTCATTCCTGCAACTAAATTAAAGCTTGTTGTGATCCACTTCATCCTACCCACATATAATGAGACTTAATGGAGATTAAATTATGAAAAAGCTGCCCTGACCTCCATCTCTAAAAATCCTTCACAGCAATATCACAATTTAATTTCTTGATTAACCAATTAAGTAGAAAAGTATAAAAAGATGTGGAAATACAAAAGAAAAAAAGTGCTTGAAATAGCAATAAATGTTTAGTGAATTACCAAGGTACTTCCATAAGAATTTAATTTTAAATTAAATGTACATGTTACAAAAGCTGATAAGGTTATTAAAATATTCATTGACAAGGGTTATTGATTGGCTCATATTTGTTATATCTCAACAAGGAAGTTTTTGTGCCTGGAGCCTCAGAGATTATAAAAACACACTGGTATAATAAATGAGTAAGGCATTTTATCTAGACTTTTTATTTTGAAGGAGAAAAAGCTGAAGCTTAGATAGAATGAAGTTATTTAGAAAAATTAATACAGTAATTACTGACATTATAAAGAATATAGATTCTGGTTCTAAGAACATAACGGAAAAAACATTTATTTTATTCATTAGGAAAGTACAACTCATAGCTGGCTGAGAATTAGTATCATAAATGTATAGGTATTCCTTCAAGCAAATTAAATTTGGAATTTTTGATTCTAAGGTATATCATGTACATTTTTAATCTCTTCTCTAGGCTTCTCTAGTGATGTAAGGCAGGGCTGAGAAACATTGGTCCATTAGGAGATTCTATTACTAATTGCTGCAACTCAGGACTACAGTGCTACTTTACCCAGTGTAATTTTAGAAGAAAAGCATAGTAGGATCAGTTTATGGTTATCATATAAAGGGTCCTGTGTGTTTCCAATGCTGCTGACAGATATTCAGTTAACAAAAAGATATGTATCAAAGAGGGAGCCAGTGTTAATGCAATGTAGATCTCATTTTTAAGAAAACTCAGAAATCAATGTTTATCTAAAGATTATAGAGCAATGTAGGAATCATTTGAGCTTTAGTAATTACAAATTAATTAATTAATTTTTATTAATTTTGAGAAACAAATAGCAGTGAGACAGTTTCAAAACAAATTAGTAGGATAGTTTCAATAATTAATACATTGCATATTGTTACCTTTGTAGTGGTTATTCATAGTATAAGATGCAGACATTATATCCTGTCTAAACACTATTAGTACAAATGTTTCTTCTCACCGAACTAAGAAAAAGTAGCTATATATCTACCCTACCTATTTCGTATATACAGATACAAAATGGTCCTTCATTTATATCCCCTTTTCGTCTAGTTTTGTCAGAGATGGGTATTCCATTGCCACTTAAATATTGTAGGTGTGTGAATTCAGCAAAATAATCCAGTATAGTCCAGGAGTCCTCATGCCTTACCAGAACTGCCCTTAAGGCATTCTGAGGCAGCCCCCCCCAAAAAAAATTCCTTAATTTATTATTTAACAATCTCAGAGTTTGTATTTTAAAGAAAATTAGGAAAATAATGATGAATCTAATGAAATAAAAGGAGGCGCTATATTCATTGGCATTTCAATACATTGCTCCTGATATATTTGTTTGTATAGTTGGTCATTCAGTCTACAAACTTACACTGAACACAATAAATACTACTAAAGCTAAATGTGGTAATTCTCAGGTAAAAGTGAAAAATTTAAGACTTAATCTCCCATTAAATGAAGTAACAATATTATAAACTCAAATAACATAGACCTCAAAGTGACAGTATAGTAGTGTTATATAACTAAAAATGTTTATCTCACAAAACTGCTCTGCCTTTTCCTTCTTAAAGAAAATGGAAATTGGTCACTCAATTTGTGCATGTCAGACATTTAGAAGGTGACATTAACATCCTGCTGTACTTCAATCCTATCTCTTGGCAAGTTATCCATAATTCCAATTCAATTTTCTCTCTATTCTTCCCATATTATTATGTGCGTTTCTGTTCTATTTAAACTTAGGTTCATGTATCTCTTGCCATATCATACTAGATACCAACTAGTTTCCACAGATACATGGTTGGATTTCTGAAAGCACATCTTTAAATTGAATGAATGATCTTTAAAAAAATCAAATCTTCTCTTATCACCAGGCTGCCTACATTTTACAAAAGCTGAAGTAATGTAGGATCAGGCACAAAAAAGTAAATACAGTGGTTGGATAGATAAAACAATTACAAACATGGAAGGAATATTTTGGTATTTCTGAATATTATGAAACTTAAACAACTGATAGAATTTGTCCATTCTAAAGCATGCCAGCCACACAAGTGGCTTCTAGAGATCAAACAGTTGACAAAATACTCTAAGTGGCTCATAACTTGTCACATATAAGTACACACATATATACATATCTAGTTCTGCATATTTAACATAATTACATAAAATAATTTTATAAATATGGACATGTGAACATAAGATTGTGATGACAACCCTTCCTGCATAATTATGTCAATGTTCATGCAAAGTACATATATATCTACAAGGCAATAGATGATTAATACTTCATGAATAATGTCATTGGTACTTCAGTAAACCTTTAGGAGAACAATAAAAATTTCATATTTATGTTGTAGCAATCACTTGCAGCTTGGTACATTTATGATATTTTCCTCCTTTTCCTCCAAATAAGACTGCAGCTTTCCTCAATGAATTATCCTCACAAAGGTTTTAGGCCTGGCCAATGAGATAGTTGCTGACTTTTTCCCAGAGTCTGGAGTTAGGCATTCTCTGGACTGTAGTGACTGTTCTAGAAAGGAGCCTCTGACACAATCAGAGCTCATGAGTTTCACCAGGTGTCTACTGGGACTACAGAACTACAATGTCAGGGGACATAAAGCTGACGCTGCCGTCTCCATCTTGGCACCATGAAGGCAATGTCTGTCAAACAACAGAGCCAACACCAAGAATGTGGGGCTAAGTATTTGAGAGAAATATGGTGTTGAGACAACATAGGAATCCCAGCAACAAGGCAAATCTTGGGTGGGCCTGATAGTTCAGCAGACTAAAGTGCCTGCTTAGGCAGAGCGCACCAGCCAGGGTTGATCCCCACCTGCCATGGTGGTCCGGCTCCCGGGGTGCACTGAGAAGGTAATTGAGACTGGGTGTGGTGGCATGCGCCTGTAATCGCAGTGCTTGGGAGGCTGAAAACAGGAGAATCATTGAGTCTGATCTACGTAGTGAGACCCTGAACACCCTGTAGACACTTGCCCTAGATACAGAAAGAAAAAAAAAGAAAGAAAATCTTAACTAGAACTAAATGTTAACTAATAAAGTTATTTCTAAGTACATGTGCTAAATTGTTTTTTCTGCCACTGGTAAACAAGGGAGAACAAACTGATACCTAAGTATGACACAACTTCCAAGTTCCCTGACTAGCTGGGACATAATAGCTCAGCCTAGGCAACTGGGCTCAGCCTTGAAATGTCATAGGTTTTCTGCAGGGCCAGGATGGGATTTCTTACAGAGCTAAACAGCTAATGAAGTAGCAAAGTTGTAACCACAGAGATGGAAGTAGACTCTGTCTTACAGGCTGTGCCAAGAACACCTATCTAGTTTCACCGGTAATAGACTCCACCTGTTAATAATCCTCACCACCAAAAAGACTTTCAAAGGGAGCACCCTGCCCAAGACGAAAAATGTGACAGGAAACCCAAATTGACAATGCATAGTTCTGCTTAGCAGAAGCCACAGCTCTTAAGATTTTATTCAGTGAGCTCTCAAACTAGGGTCTCTGGATATACCCAACATTTGTGTTAAAAATATAGAACATTCCAGATACAAAAACACTCTTAACATATTATAGGGTATATGAAGTAAAAATCCAATTGTCCTTTTAGATTCTTTAATTCATTCTTTCCTATTTAATAATTTCCTGTCCGTTGATAAGAAAGAGGTGTCACCTGGGGGCAGATGACATAAACAGCAGGAGAGGAACGCATGGTCTGACAGCTGCTGAGTTAATCTCGGTCTTTGACACTCAAACTAGTGAAAAGGTCAAGGCAGCAGTTATGTCCCTGCATCTGCCAACAAGTGGTTGTTTATGTGTGAAATGGTGTCTGATGAGGGTCATTGCATGAAAGGAATGTGCACATGGGTGAGAGAGGAGGCAGCCTCGGGCTGGGAAAACAGGAGCAGCTACCAGTGCCCTTGTTTGTTAACTGCTCCGCCACTGCGGGACGATTTCTCAGATTCGAATGCAGTGCCTGCCATTTGCACTTGCCATTGCGTCTCCCATCCTGTGATCTACCTGGGTTTTCAAACCATATACGTGACTATCAAATTTCCCCACCGAATGTATTGTAAAGTCAGTGAAATGATAGTTACTACTGCTGGCTTTATGAAATCTTATTCTAAAACTTTCATTCATCAGTAAAACCACTGTGAGCCTGGGCCAAATGGTAAAAACAAGAGATATGTAATAGAAAAAAGAAAAGTGTTGAAATTTTCAATTGGTGATTTTTTTCATGAAAGAAGTTAATTCTTAATTGTAGCCTAAGGGAAAATTAAGGTTTAAATACATTGAGAAGATAAAGAAAAAGATTTTTTTTAATGAATCTTTGTGCAAAGAAAGCTTAAAGAAAAGCGAAACATTTGGCAAATGAGTTTGTAAAATACTTCTTTGGCAATTCTACAAATCTTATTTTTGGAAGATACATATACATATTTTTGTGCCATAAATCAACCCCATAGAAATTATTTTTTATAAATAAATTTCCCAAGGGACAATACATGTTTAAATTAACAGTGAATAATTTCAGAAATTTGAAAAATTAGAGTTAAGGTATCATTTTTGATGATATGTAAAACTTAACAAACCCAAAGGAATTCCAATTATTGTATTAATTTACTCTATAATTAAGCTAACAAATCCACTCTCAATAAAACTGGTTCTTATGTCCAAAGCACCGTGTGAGCTACTGCTGACTGTCTTAATGGCTTCCATGTTTGCCTACTTACTCTCTTACTGGTTTCCAACTAATTACTTTGTAAAACACTTCGGGATAATTCAGCTGAGAATAGTGCTGTATAAAGCAAACACATTTCTTGTGTTGGAAGCTGAAGAACTGCAAGATTTTTTTTTAATCTTAGCAGTAGATATTTTATGCTAAGTACAAACACATTTGCATGTCTTCTTTCAGAATGATATATGTTCAGGTATAAGACAGAAAAACCTCTCTGGCGAAGCTAGAGAACTTAGGGGAACAGCACATACTCAAAACAATCCCACCTTTGACTCATTTGTGGATTTATTTTTGTTATGATGCAAATCATTTTGTATTAAAATGTTTATTATTGAAAATGATGTGCTATATAAATAATTCTTATTGAAAAAACGTGTACTTTGCATATCTCCCACGTTTACAGGCAATGAACTTTCAAAGAAAGAAAAGTTCAACCATCATGAAATAAATACAACCAGAATGCATTTTTCTCAAAGCTAGTTAAAAATTAATAACTGTTGATTTGTGTTTCGTTCAAAGCCCAAGTCATTTTTAGCACGCAGAGGCACTGTTTCAGTCTTATGCCAACTCCTCACTGATAGTTCTCTAGATTCTAGAAACAGAATTTTGAATGTGTCTAGAATCATTTGTTGCTTATATACAAAGAGAACCCTTAGTTCCCCCACAGAAACGTGGCTTCTACAGAACCATGCTAATGCTGGGGCGTTGTGATATGCTCAAATGCCGACAAAGCTGGGATTCCTTGCAAAGTGGAAGTAGGGCCTTTCACTACTCTTAGATTACAATATTCAATATTTGACTTCGACTTAAATCTTCTGTGGATAAAACAATTTATGTAACTTGTAAACTTATTTGCAAAACTCAGGTACTTAACTCTGAAGACAGTCATAGAGTTCATTATTTAAAAATTTATAAATACTGTTAAGTACATCATGATTTGCCTATAATGTCTTTTATTATCGTCCTATAATGAAACCTAGATGTTGGTAATAATCAAACGTGGACTGGAAACTGCCCTTTAAAGTGGAATGACTATTGTTTTTGCTAAATGATTTACGTACATGTGCATATGCATGTATTTTTCATCTGTGCAATAGATTTGTGAATTTTATGCTCTATGAGTACATGGGATAAGACTAAGTTTTGCCTCTTTGCTAAAATACTACCTTCCTTCAAGCCAGGGATGTTGCTCAGTGGTGAGTACCTACCTGGCAAACATGAAACTTAAGTTTGATTTCTGGTACCAAAAAAAAAAAAAAAAAAAAAGAAAGAAAGAAAGAAAGAAAGAAAAAAAGGAAAAAACTGCTTTAAATGAAGTTGAATGAAACTTATTTAGTTGTTAATAGATTTTTCCATGATGTAATGGTGAACTATTACAACAATATAGTAAGTAATGAATGGAATCTTAGGAGTGATGCATCTCTACAAAGAGGAACTTTTTCTTTCTTTCCAGAAACAAAACATGCTTTAAAAATGTATAAATACTCTTAATTACATCATGATAGAATATAAAACAACATTTCACTAAGATATTGTTTTATAGATTCCCCTACAATTATTTAGAGACTAGAAGATATTTTCTCAAGATAATGGAATATTCTGTGTGGAGTCTTCCAGGATATGAATTTGTTATTTTGGGGAATAAAATAATTAATTAGTGTTTCATATGCTTAGTGTTAAAATCCGATGAGATTAAAAATTTCATATTTAGTTTCATTTAATGGAGGATTACATTTGTGTGGAGGTAAGGGAATTCTCGGTGACTCTCTTGCCACAATATATTAAAGTACATTACCAGTGTATGGTAACTAGTGCTGAGGGTGTTCCCTTCAGTTCAGATTGCATACGGACCAACTGCTGACACCGGCCACTGAGTTCCGTACACGACTTGAGATTAAACCATATTCATGCGCCTGGAGAGTTATTTGCCATCACTAGTTGCAGTCCATGGGATTCACTTCTAATAGCTGTGGTGATCCGTGATCTGGAGACAAGAAATTCCAAGGGCTACTTTTATTGCTAAATATTGTAACAAATTTGACATCTAGTAAATAACAAAATGCGCTCTAAGTTAGAGAGCAGAACCAAAGTCATTGAATTGAAAGAGAATGTCCAAGGATTTTCTCCTCCACTCATTTGCCAATAGCCTAGAGACCAAACTGCAGCGCTGAAAGGCAAGTTGGGATTTTTAACTCAGTATGCCAACATGGCAAATGTCCAGAGCATGATCACAAAACAGCTGTTTTCCTCCATAACAGGGTGAATTATAGTGCTTAGTGGAGCCAACAAACCTCTTAACATTTGTGCAAGAAGTTCTTTTGCCAGCCGGGGAGCAAGCATCAATAAGTATTGGCTTCAGAAGAGCTGGCATCTATTTAACTATTTGCCTATGACACAAATCGTCCTTGGAAGTTTTCTTAAATTTTCCATTTGGGTTTAGGATGTTGATGAGGCAAGGAGCCTGACAAAGGAAGACAGGTATGGACCTTTTCATGTGTCTTTACAAAGTGTACATCATGACTTTAGAGATCTTATTTACATATCAGACATGAGACTTCTCAAAGTCAGTATCATTAGTGTCTGAGATACTTTATACCACATTACTTTGGTTTGGGAATGTTTATGTTCACAAACTAGTCCATTCTCAATCAAAAGTGTTTCACAAAATTCTGCTTCCATTCACAAATTTCACATTGGTAGATGAAGTGCAACCAAGGTCATCTTCCTCCCTCCAACACAAATGTTGCCATTTATCCCGAAATCATAGCTGAAATTAAACACAGAACCCATTCCAGTGTGTGCTGTAGTATAACAAATAGGAACAACCATGAAAGATACCACTAACAAGGTCAGAAAGTCTGAGGCTATATGAAACCATGATTCATTCTTTATCTTCAGATTTAATGGGTTCTGAGTTTGAAGAAAACACATCATAATTCAATTAAGAGTATCATGTCCTACCTGTAGCGAATTTTAATGAATAGGGGTAATGCAGATCTTTAAAACAAAGCTAAAAATATGACTTCAAAATAGACAGCTATCAAAACTTAGCATTGTGGTTTTTTTTCCAAGTCTGCATAGTGAACTTCTGGATCATCTTTAATTTATAACACTGACAAATAAACCAATGCAAATATTTTAATAAAGATGGAATAAGCATGATCAGCATTTTTTGTAATAATTAATTTTTTAAATCTGAAGGCTTTTTCTAGTCCAATCTGTGAAATTCTTCAAAACTCTATGTGTGTCTCCCACTCCAGGATCCTTGATAGGGTACAGCTTCTTTATTTTTGAAAAGTTACATGTGATGCTCACATAAATTTTAGAATGACTTCAATTAAGTGATTTATGAGTTGGAAAGGTAATATATTTCCCTTTGCAATGCAAGCACTTCAGGAATAGTAATCGTTTTAGTGTACCAAAGATTCAACCTCTACAAGAACCTGCTACAATTCCAGTAAAGCCAAGCCATGCATTATAGAAACCTAGCGCAGATGGTCTTGATTTCTTTATATCATACATTGATATGTGGCCCAAATGTGCTGCAAAAAACATCTGGACTGATCCATCCATTCCATTTCTGCAGTTAATATATAAGGAGATAATTAAGTCATGAGATTCAAACCCTCATGACACTGTGCCTAATAAGAGGCACAAAAACTACCTCTCCCTCTCGCTGTTTCTCCCTTTCTGCCCCATTTCTGCTCTCCCTCTCTCCCTTGACCTTTCTTTCTCTCCTTCCCCTTTTCTCACTTCCATTTCTCTCTCCCTCTCTCTGCTCTGTACCACAGGATACAAAGTGAAGGCAACAAAGCTGAAGAATGTGCCTTCGCGTTCATTTGCCACGTCTTCATTTTAGCCTCCAGAACTGTGAGGACTGTGTTGCTTGAACCAGGCATTCTATGTCTTGACATTCTAGTTGGCCAAACTGACTGGCTTAATTATGTTCTGTTCAATATCCACTAGTGTACTTTGGCCTCCAAGTGTAGTGAAATAGGAATTTGTCTTCCTGAAAGGTCCTTCTAGTTTCCTCATACAGTTTAATCAGGTTTAAACATTAAATATGTTTAATGTTAAATACTTCTTAGAAAGTTGCTTATGAAATGCACCTTTTTATTGTTTTTTTTTCTTTTTTTCATTTTCTGTTCAGTTTAGCAGAACCAGGGCAAATCTTCCTTCTCTTGTTTAATACTGGAGACCAAGACCTAGAACAGTATCAGTATAATAGTATGCTTAAGTAGTATCCTCTGCAATTTCACAACCATCAGGAACTTCATGATACAATATTGCTTATAATTAGAATTCCATGAAAATTAGTCAGGATGCTTAGAAAGCAGTGCTGGATTCTGAATCTCAGGACTTGAGAACAGACACAGTCATGGAAAACACAATGAGAACATATTGATATCCAACTTATTTATCTTTCATTTTCCTTCTTAAGTTTTCTGTGAAATAACTCCTTTTTCCATGAAAAACATGTCTGCTAATACATGGCAAATGGCTTTCTAAAATGAATTGAAGTTTGTATATTTTATCAAAATTTTATGTAATTTATATGATTAATATTGATTCCTAGAGTGCTAAACTAGTGGGGTTTATTTCACATATCAAAGAGCTATATTCATTTTGTTGAACGTTACCTGAGGATTTTCTTGTCTAACTTAATGAGGTATATTATTTTGTGATTTCATTTAACACTTTTGTATTTCTTCTTATTGTAGCAATGCAGGGTTTGTTAAATTACTTGAGAAGTTTTCTATTTTCTGCTGTCTTATATTACTATACCAGACAGGTGTAATTCTTCTTTAAATGTTAGCCAAAGCAACAATGATTTGAAATTTTTCATGGAAAAATTTAGTTACAAAGTTAGTTTATTTAATAAAGATAGACAAATAAGATGTTTTATTTCTTCTCAAATCAATTTGACAGCCATTATCTTTCAAAGAATCTGTACTACTTAAAATTGTTTCTTATATTTTAGGGTTATTCTTTTAAATCAATGTCAGATTTATAATGATCCCTACTTCAACTGAGTAAGTATTTATGAATAATTTCATTGTTATGACTTGTTTCCACTAATATTTTGAGCTGTTATTTTGTTTTCTATTCCATACATTTCTCTTTTTTCATGTATTTTGGGTTGAATATAAATAATATTATAATTTATCCATTGGAAGTATTACCATTGGCTTAATAATGTTCTTACTTTGTAATGTTAGCATTTAATTCTATAAATATCTTGTTAAGCACTGTTTTATCCTCATTCTACCAATTATTAATTCCATATTTATGTTCTTTTTGTCCAAAGTATTTTTACCAATTCTATTGCTTTGTCTTTGTGTGTGTGTGGTTTGTCTTTTGAACCTTTCACTCTTCAGGACTATGCTGCTGAATATTATAGTTTTCTAGATTTGTTACTCATTTTTGTTCATTTATTTTATTTTATTGTGGAACTGGGGATTGAACTCAGGCCCTTGAGCTTGCCAGGGAAGCGCTTGTACCACTGAGCCATCTCCCTGGCCCCTTTTTTTATTCAACTTTTGTTGAATATTCTTTTATAATTACAATATTTTAATTGTATTGAGAATTACATAAATTTCAGTGTTTATTCCTAGAATACTGAAACTTAAAATTTTGCATTTTTCATTGAATGTGTTCTATAATCAGCAATGAAGTCAAGTTGATCATTAGTACACTGCTTGTGTTTTCTCCTATAAATTAATATCAGGAGCATATTAAGATGCATTACTATAATCATAGAATTATATTTTTTCTTTTAGTTCTGTCAACTTTAATTGATGCATTTTGATCACTTTTATTGTGATTTTACTCATTTGGCATTTCTCTTCATTTTGAGCTGATCTCTTTGTCAGTATGATATTTTTTCTTCTCTTGGTAAAAATTCCTATAAACACTACCAGATATTGACACAACCATGTCAGTGCACATCATTTATATAATCCAATCACTATGATTTCTTATAGTTTCCTTCTGTGTTCTCAGCTCAGTGACAGTGTTGTCCTCTGTGAAGTGCTGCCCCCATTTCCTGCAGCCTAGAAGCAGTATCAAAGGAAGTTGAAAATGTTTGCTCTATGCCCCTTCAGTTTCCTTTCAGGAAGGATCACGGTCCTGAATTGCCTAAAAATAGCTGATTAGATATTTTGTCCAATATTTTGAATGTCTATAGTGGGAGAATTGTTCCAGACCCTGTGGCAGAAGCAAATCCCCATACCTGTCACATAAGTCATCTCCACAATAGTCAGTGCTTTCATCCTCTATCAGTCCCTACCCAACAGTGCTTATTTGGGGCGGGAGGTCCACCGTCCAAGTCAAGCCCCATTGCTAGTCTCTTCTGACCAGTGCCATTGCCAATAGCACATCCACCCAGCGTACCCCAGGAGTTAATCACCTTCCAAAGTCTCCACCTCCAACACAGGAGAGCTTCGGGGTGATTCTTGGTCTCAATCAATGTACATAACAAAACAGCTCTAAATACCATTGTCACATCTCTAAAATTTCAGTGATTTCTTACTACCATCAAATTTCCAGGAAGTATTCAATACAATTTGGTTATTTCAACATTTTCCACCTTGTTTGCATTACTCAAAATCATATCAAAGTCCATGTACCACAAGAAAAACAGAACTCAAGGTATATTTATTTCCATATTATATTATAATTTTTCTCACACTTCATTGAAAGAGCCATTATTTTCTCACTGTACTATACTGCTCCTGGTCTTTTTTTTAATATGCATTTAGTACAGGGTCTACAGCGTACCACTATAAAAATAGGACTTGTAGTGATCCTACCATTTTCAGCCTCTCAATCATGCTCTTGAACTTAAACAAGATAATTTTGTATGTGTTGGTCAGTTCCTAGAAACACTGTTCTGTTCAGTGAGTTAGCCTCCATCCTCCACCAATAACATGAGGTCTTATGGTGGCCTTCCATTAGGCCTAAATTGTAGTACTCTTAATTTCTAAGCTGCTGTCTTTTTAGAAATGTCTCATGGATAACTGTAATTTTCCTGTGAAACTTATTTCCTCAAAATGCAAAAATAACTAAGGAACTTCATATAAGCAAATATTTAACCCACAGAATGTTTTAATAGATGTTTTAATTTTAACATTGCTAAATATTTCAGTTGTTGAAGATGAGGTATCTCTGCAATTATTCAGACATTCTTCAATTTCTCTTAATAGCATTTTGTGATAGGGTACAGTATAAAATTTATTTCTAGATATTTAGCATAGTTCTTATAAAATTGTATTTTCTATTTCTAACCTCTGACACTCACTAATGAAAATGACCTGCAAATTGAGCCTGTATCCTGCAACATCTCAAGTCTATGTTTTTGTATTTTCTATTCTTAGACTTCTTTGACAGCTTTAATTTTCTCCATCCTTTTTAATATTTTTATTTACTGTTTGAGGTAGAATACTTCAACACAATGTGTGCGTGTGTGTGTGTGTGTGTGTGTGTGTGTGGAGATTGGACCTATAGTCTTTACTGAGCTATATTTCTAGCCCTTTTTATTTATTTATCTGTTTCTCTATTTATTTAAAGACACTATCTTGCTACGTGGCTAAGTGTTATAGGCTGGGCTGAAATGTGCTATCTTCCTGTCGCGGTCTCTCATAGTGCTACAATGCCTGGTGTTCTACCACAGTGGATCTCAGTAGAATTTTGAATACACATGATGAAAGCATGCTTGTTGGTCCACATTCTCAAACTAAGAGAATATTGTCAAAATTTCTCCAGTAGATACACATATTTATGTGTTTATGACAGGGTCTACAGGGTCACGCTACATAGATTTTACTCGCACTGATTCTTCTGTTTTCAGCCTCCCAAGCGCTGGTGTTACAGGCTCGCACCACCACGCTCAGCCTCAATCGCAGTCTCCGCGCGCCCCGGGCGCATATCAGCATGGCATACCGGGGATCGATCTATGGGCGCTGATCTCTGCCTAACTAGGCGCTTTAGTTCCTTGAGCTACCTGGCCAGCCCTTAGATATGACATTTGATAACTGCTCAGATAACCTTCTCCATATATGTCTATAATTTTTATTTTACTTTAACATGTGTCTACTGAAGATGCTACTTTTCCACACAACCACCAAATATGGGCTTTATTTTCCACTACTGGGCAGGGATGGCTTCATTTCTATCAACTATCCCTTAGGATCCTCCAGGCAGTTCACTGACAGAATTCACTTTGGTTCAACAAAGCAGAGCAGAAATATTCCTCTTCCATCAAAAAATGAGGAGCCTTGCTATGAGGCCCCACCCCCAGGGTGCACTGAGACAGCAAATGAGACTGGGCGTGGTGGTGCGCACCTGTAATTTCAGCCCTTGGGAAGTTGAAAATGGGAGGATCACTATGAGCTGGATCTATGCAGTGAGACCCTGTAGACACAGTACTAAAACACAGAGAAAAAAAAAAAGATGAGAAGCCTTTAATGTGATGCACAGATAAAAGCCCATCACTGAGGAGGCTGAGGAGGGGTGCCTGTAAATTCCTGTCTCACGTGGGTAATTTAACAGAAACTCTGTCTCAAAATAAAAGGAACAAATTTCTGGGGATATAGCTTAAATGTAGAGCACCCTTGGTCTTAATCTCTAGAA
>NW_004524793.1:951546-955889 GCF_000260255.1 Octodon degus
GGAGAGAGTGAGAAGGGGAGAGTGAGAGCAAGAGCTAGAGGTAGAGGTAGAGAAAGAGGGGCCGTGACAGAGACAGATGCGGAGAGTAAGAGAGAGACAGATATTTATAGAAACTTTACTAGGAGGCAGCACAGGCGGCTTTCTGTAGAGTAAGGAACCAATAGCTGCAGTCAAAGGCAGAGCACATGCAGATACCCTTTTCCTTTAGGAATTTTGCACTGCTCTGAGGGTGAGAGTGGAGCTTGCACTTCGGTCTCGAGCTTTCCTCCCTGGGGATCAGGCACCGCTGCAAAGTAAACGTTCCAAGGTTGCTGGAGACCTGGGAGAGCTGTGTGAGAGACAGCGTCTGCCATCAAAGTCCCTCCAAGTACTAAGTGGAGGGGAGCTGGATCATCATTTGAGTAAGATTAACTGTATCTCTGACTTGTTCGTGTGTGTGTGTGTGTGTGTGTGTGTGTGTGTGTGTGTATTTCGATTGTAAACTTATTGAGTCTTTCTCTGCTCAACTCAAATATTGAGTCAGTTCAGACCTGAAGAGCTTTTCAACTGAGCTTGTTAGCTTCCCTCCCTGTAAAACTTTAGAATTTGGGCAATGAATGTTTTGAAATAGAGACCAGCTGTGAGGTTGACATCTCTGAAGCTGTCAGTTCTGTCCGGTCAGCCTCGTGTGAATGCTAACATTCCCGCTACTTCTTCTCTCTGCCACAGATGCTCCTGACCAACCTTGGATTCTAGGCCTGCGGCCTGCGCTAGTGCTGGGCCACACTGCCACAGGCCACGGCGCTCCCCTCACTCCACTGCGCAGCTATGCAACGCCCCACCTGGACCTTACGTTCCATACTGGGTTTTCTTTCAGCCTCCCTGCCTGTTATAGTCATTTCCCCATGGTTCCAGTAAATTGTTATTCTGACTATTTGGAGTTTCAGCAAATCTCTTCCCCTGCTGCTCAACCTCAGGACTAAGCCCACATTTGAAGGGAAGATGGGCTGCCCTGGAGAGACTTGTCGAGACCCCACAGCCGTCACTGAAGGTAGAGGCAGTTGTTGACGGCTCCCCTGGACTTCTCGCTCCAGAAGCTAAGCTGCATTCCGAATCATCAGAGCTGCCCTGCTCCAAAAGAGGGAAATTAGAATTCAGCCGGAAACAGTAACAAAAGCACTCTGAGTATCAGCTCACTTCCAGTTAGTTTTCCACTGTCTGAAATCTAAGTTAGTTAATTCTTACTGCCTCATACATCTCCCATACCTTTCAAATATGCTATTTATGATTTGTATGTAATGGTTTAGCTCAAGTCTTTGAGAACCAGTGACTTGTCCAGACGTAATAATTCTTTCCCTGAAAGATAAGCTTGTTTAAAAGGAAAATAATCTTATTTAAAAGGTTATTTTATTTTAAAAGGTTATTTAAAATAAGCTTATTTAAAAGGAAAATAACCTTACCCTTGCGGAGATCATTCAACATCTAAAAACATATTACATATAAGGCAGCTGAGCTGGTTTACAATAACTTGTAAACCTAGCACTATAAAAGGCTGAGGGTGGAGTCAGAAAGAAATGAAGTTATTTCTACACACATGCAGAAATAAAGTTATTAATGAGAGGCTTTTCAAGTCTTCAGTGTAAGCACATCCCAGTTGCTGTGATTTAGTTAAATAAGTCCCTGTAGAACATAATTGAGTTAAAATTACCAACCTGTATTGATTATGAATAACTTCTTAAAGTGGAAATAAATAAGCATGCTCATTGTTTTCTCTTGAGTCCATAAAGCATGATGCACTTGGCGGATGCTTATCATTAGCGGTGACATTGCCAGTCACAGCTGATCTGTGCTCCATCCCTGCTTGTGTGTTGTTCAGTTTACCTGCGCCAGCAAAGCCTGAGAGTTATGTGGATTCATTGAATTCCACGGGCCATTTTCTAGAAATGAACAACCACCAAAAAAATAACCACAAGAAAAAATATGACCAAGAAAGATGAACATACAACAAAGAAACAAAATAGGGTTAATGCATGACATGTTGATTCAAATGTAAGTAAATGACAGAAGAAACATCTGACCTTGGGAGTTTGGACATTACCACTGGATATGTTCCCAGTTAGTGATGACAAGCTTCCTCATAGAAGTGAAGAAAGTAGCTGTAATAAAAGATAGTTACCACAGAGGAAGTGATAGGAGGACAAAACAAACAAGCAATGCACATGAAAAATTATGCATCTCTTAAGAGCAAAAATGGAAACTATCTAAATTTTCATCAAATATGTAGAAAAGAAATTATGTTATAGCATAATTTAATAGACTATACCTGTAAATAGAAACGTGTTACTAAAGGACCCTTAAACTAGATTTTCCTCTCTGCTTGCTTGATTGTATTTTCTTGTCACTTCTGTTTCTGGATTATTTCCCCTAAAACTCTGTATCTCTTTTCAAGGGGATTCTAAAATAATGCAAAATGTCTGTTAGTTAGTTTTGACATTTCGATGGAAATGACTTGGTCTGTAAGGAAAATAACAATCTCTGGTCACTATCACACAATGAAAATTGATTAAACTACTATCTTACACTTGGTTTTTTTTTTTTTTTTTTTTCGGATCCAGGGATTGAACTCAGGCCCTTGCACTTGCCAGGGAGGCGTTTGTTCCACTGAGCCATCTCCCTGGCCCATATCTTACACTTGTTAAAAATTCATTTTTTCTTAATTTTTATTGCAAACATTTGTTTACTATCACCAACATTGGAGACAAACAGTAAAAGAACTCAGTCCCTTGTGCTTGCCAGGGAAGCACTTATTCCACTGAGCCATCTCCCTGGCCCCTATCTTTTCTTTCTTGACAGAAGGTGAGAGCAGAATTTTTCATTTCTTTATCCTATGCTGACTCAAGGGGAGGGATTTTGGTGACTACTGGCCCAAACTATCAATTGTTTGCATTAGGTCCCAAGTAACTATGGCAGTCACCACAGCCCCACTCCCAGCTCTGCATAAGGCAATCAGATGAAAATCTCCCTCTCCCTCTCCCTGTGTCTTTGTCTCTGTCTCTATCTGTCTCTTTCTGTCTCTGTCTTATTTCCATCATTGCTGTGAGACTGTCAATACAATATTCATTACTTTGGATATGTCAACTAGTTCTTTTGCTTTCAGTAGAATGGAGGAGGGGAAGAAAGACAGAGGGGGAGAAAGAGAGAGAGAGACAGAGCAACAGACAGAAACAAAGAGAGGGGCAGAGACACAGACAGAGACATAGAGAGAGGCAGAGACACAGACAGAGACAGAGACAGACAGAAACACAGACAAAGACAGACACAGAGGGAGAGGGAGATGGAGAGGGAAAGGGAGAGGGAGAGGGAGAGGGAGAGGGATAGGGAGAGGGAGAGGGAGAGGAAGAGGGAGAGGGAGATTTTCATCTAATTGCCTTATGCAGATCTGGGAGTGAGGCTGTGGTGACTGCCATCCTTGTTGTCCCCCAGATGGCAAAAGCAAGCCAAGTACCATCACTGCTATTCCAGGACTGGCAAGAGAAGCTGATTCTATGAGGGGCTCTCCTGGAATAGTTGGAGCATTCATCATACAATCCAACATGTTTGCATTCAAATCTCACATAAACTCTGCTCTATTGTACCCCAATGCATGTCTCCAAAGGTCAACCCTAATTATAATGAAAGCAAGGAATATTATTAAAAATGAATCACCTCAGAATATTTCAAGCAAAATGATGGACTGACAAGCTCTGCTCCCTCCTTTCTACTTATGAACACACTATGCATCATTAATCTACAGGGAAAAGCTAGTAGCCAGAAGGTCTCCTCACAGTTGTATGTGTTGGGATAGGTATAGGGATTTTTGATGGAAGATGTTTCAAACTGCCTTCTAACTTTAATGTGCTTGGTGTTCTGTTTTTTGCTTGACCGGAGTGCAGGAAACTCTCCTTTAGGATTTGTATTTCTCACAAAATGATTTTGTTTGTGAGTTGTTCAATTTGTTGTGCTAACAGAAGGTCTAGGGCTTTGTATTTGTCAAACGTCTTTGTCAATATGCCTCAGCCTCCCAGGGTGCAATAATTCAATTTCAATAATACTCGTTTTAATTAAAATTAAGGTTGACCTTTGGATAAGTGGAGTTCACAATACAGCAGTTTATGTGGAATATTATGGGTTAATAAAAAGGATTCATGCTTTTCTTTCTTGGTTATTAGAATTTTTCTGTGCTATCTAAGGCTTCCTTGGTTGTTTGCCCTAGGTTACTGAGCTCTTTGTGGATATTAAACATTCCTGTGTATATTTGGAAATACATTAGCATTGAGGACCAATTTGCTGCATTTAAGGACATGGTTATATGGAAAGACAATATA
>NW_004524793.1:955989-988804 GCF_000260255.1 Octodon degus
TTATCATGGCAACCCAGAGTAAACAACTGCTCATATTTAACCACTCTTCTCCCTGCACCAAGTTACTAGGCGATGAAGACAGCAGCTGACTTAGAAATACCGTTGGACCTAGGCGGAGGTATGGCAGGCAGAGTTATGGGTCCCATTTCCTTCAGGTTTCGGATGGTGCAATAACAAGCAAATGTTCCTGTGGCACATTATGGTGCAGCTATGACTTGAGCAGCCACATGTTCTTCTCAACCCCATTAGCGTAGTTTAGAATATTCTGGGATCTTCCAAAATGATGAGTGTTCCACTGTGAACAGACTACACTTCTTACCAAATGATTAATTAAATTTTAAGAACAACCAGACAGGCATTGAGAAGATGTGTTGATGTACTTATATGTAGTACATCATTTTTATGAGTTTTTCTTTTGTTACTCGTGTCTTATTTTAATATAAAATCAGAATAAAGGCAGTAAGTCATCATTCCTGAGACTCCTTTTCCTAATCCAAACATTACACTCAGACTTCAAAAAATTGATCACCTTGTGAAATGGGGGACACAAGGGTGCCTGGGAGGAAGCAAGTTGATAGCATCAATGATATTTAGTTTGTTAATAAAAACAATAAAACAAATATGATTATATCATTGCTTTAAAAATATGCATTGACTATATAGAGATAAAAAGTAAGATATAAATTAATCTATTGCAAAAATAGACACAAAATGTTGAATTACAAACAAGATGGCAGGGTTTTCTTAACTTACATAGTAGTATCATAGTACATAGTTCTGCTACAGAATGCCAAGAAGTGTTCTGACTTTCTTCTGTCTTAATGAGTTTCCATTCAATAGGCATTCGCCTGATTTGTGTAGCTGAAGCTAACCAGTGTACCACTCCCTTATAACCTGTAGCAAGGAGTTAGGGACCGCAGAAAGCAAATTGTTGTTAGGGAACTGATACGAAGGTAATACCTATCACTTTCACTGTTATTACATTTGTAGAGACATAGTCACATGTCCACATACAGTTACAAGAGGACTATGGAATGGTATCTTTAATATGGTAGCCATGGACACTGCTTAAAGCTCTAGGAATTGCAGCAGTGTCCACTGCAAAACGCGTAAAGGAAAAATTGAGCCTGTGGAGAAATCAGTCATTCCATAATGCAGGTTTATGGTATTATATACTATCATGTTATGGTATTTATATTATGGTTAAAACTTCAGAACCAGTGAAGAGTTATTTTTAATCACTTAGGGAGATGAAAGGCTCTACTAACAATACATTTTTCAAACAATCTTTGTGGATTTTCCATTTTAGTACTAAAGTGATAAAAGAGGTGAACAGTGTAGATAACAATGTCCTTGATATCTATAAGCCATTAAACAAATTACACTGTAATATATTTTAAAATATAGACAATAAATTATATATTTTCATAATAATAGTTAAATAATCATCACTTTAAAATATATCATTAATAGATCATGATGAATCTGGAGGAGAATAATTGGCAGTATCATATGACATTTCATTTCTAATTGTTCAACAAATGCACAAGTTGAACTTGAGTGAGAAGAGAAAAGGTCTTATTATGTGGACACTGTTGGCTTTTAATGGCAATATAATTTATTTGGCCTACAAATCATTAAAGTACGATCAAAGACAGACATTTTTATCAAAATTTTAACAAAAGAAGTGAATACATAACTGAATTGTCAGCTATGTTTATCAAGTTATGGAAAACAAAGTTTAGAACACTGTCCATAGCATTGGACGCATCTTCTAAATGACAAAATGAATGTAGCATACAGAACTAGAGAATTAAGTATGACAGTAAAATTTATGTGAAAATGTATGAAATTTCTTGCTGCAATAGTTTTAAGATGTTTAATGTTCAAACAAAAGCACACAGTTTAAGTTCAATAGAAAATTCAGTTTTAGAAGAATGGTTGCTGTCAAGAACAGCTATTCTAACTTCTGTCTTAAGGACCCTGACCCCATCAAGGACATGAGAGGTTAGACCTTGCAGCATCTTGCATCAGCTACTCTGGCCTAGCATGACTGGGAATCTCCATTGAAAAGATGTAGTAACTGTCTATTATGTGTCTGTACTAAAAGGATCAGAACGCAGAAATACCTGGCAATTGTGCTGTATGTGAGGTGATAGAGAGGACTTGGAATCCCATTAATAACACAAAGAGCTCACTCTTTTGTACTACTGAAGAATTTTCCTCAAGAAACAGAGCATATTACTATTTTCTATGTGAATTTTGATGTCAAAGTGAAAATTTTTGTACACAAGTTAGCAGACAATGGACTGTTCAAGGAAAATATTTCTAAGAACCTTAAAATGTATATAGGCTTTCTTTTTATTAATTTGAGAAATAAATAGCAATGAGAAAGTTTCAAAACAGGTTAGTGGGACAGTTACAATAATTAATACATTGCATATAGTTGTCTTCATAGTATTCATAGTACAGGATGCAGACATGTCTTGACTAAACACTATTAGTACAAATCTTTCTCAGAAATGTTAATTTACTTCTCAAGATTTTAGGGATTAAGTCCTTCTCTAAATAGAAATTTAGGAAGAATCAGAATTATAATAACATTTCCTTGTATCTATAAAGATACGTTTTTGTCCCACTCCATTTGTCGTTGTTCACCAGTCATTTCCATGATTATACAACAGTAACACATACAGTGGTACCTGGGTTCACAAGCATAACTCACTCCAAGGATGCAGATGATTGCAGTTCTGTTAGACATCTGATGAGGAGTTCACAAAACAACAGAATTTTTCCGAATGCTTCTGTTCATGAACCAAAGTATCTGTGAACAGATATGTTTATGAACTGAGCTGGTACTTTATAATATATATATAATATATATAAATTATGTGTATGACAACATATGTTATGTTTCATTCATCACCATCCTGCATCACACATCTCATCTGTTATCCCCTCTAGACCATTGTCTTTTTGGTCACTTCCCAGAAAGGAAATATGAGCAAGTCTAGTTAAAGAAAATCCTGTAGCATTTTTAAACACACTTTAAGATGTGAAAACAGAATAATTTTTTGTGTTTCTTTTTCCTAAAATACTTGATATAAGAAAAGTTCATAAGCATATAGTATCATTAGTCTGAGGTAGGGCACTTATATATGTGAGTCACATATTTGCTTTGCACAATGATGAAAGTCTAATACTAGAATTTGTAGGGCAAAATCTAGGATGCAAAATGTTTTGCTTCAAATGTCAATAGCACTCTTTAGACCATTAAGAAACACTACGAGGCACTGGTGAGATAGCTCAGAAAACTAAGCACCTGCCTAGGCAAGTGCAGAGACCAGATTGGACCCCTGACACCACATACTGCTCCAGCCCTGCCCCCAGGTGCTCTGAGAAGGCCATCTAGACCAGTCATGGTGGTGCAGGCCTCTAATCCCAGCACAGGAGAGACTGAAAACAAGAAGATCACTAGAGTCTAAGCTCTGCAGTGAGACCTTGTACCAAATACATTTAGAAAGAAAGAAAGATAGAAAGATAGAAAGAAAGAAAGAAAGAAAGAAAGAAAGAAAGAAAGAAAGAAAGAAAGAAAGAAAGGAAGGAAGGAAGGAAGGAAGGAAGGAAGGAAGGAAAGAAAGAAAGAAAAAAAGAAAGAAAGAAAGAAAGAAAGAAAGAAAGAAAACAAAAGAAAAGAAAAAAAGGAAGAAAGAAAAAAAGGAAGAAAATAAGAAAGAAAAGTAACACTGAGGTATACTTTGTGTTCACAATTACTATTGGCCATTGAGGAAAACTAGTATTGGCTAGGTATTTTTTTCCAATTATGTATATTTTTAAGTAAGCAAATAGTTGCCAGGAGAGATAAATGAGGGGATAGATGAGGCTGAGAAGCAGAAATGTATAAATAAATATCCTTTGGCAAAGTCAAAATTTGGCTTCTTAGTGTGGGGTGGAACATTGCAAAAGGGAATCTATGGAAGAGCTTAAGAATCTGTACTTCTGTCTGGTAATGTGTGGTATTGAATCCTTGTGCATTTCATGATCTTTCTAAATGTTTTAGAAAATCAAAATTAATTAATTGCTTTTGTTGCTGTTTATCCATGATCTAATCCTGCAATTCTGGATGCAGGAAATAAACAATAGAATCAACAGAAGAATGGCATGTTTTCAGAAATGCACTTTTAGAGGCAGTCTTCTTTGAAGACATAGGCATCTATTTGTGAAATTATTCTTTCAGTATTAATTTAGAAGTTTCTGATTATCCTTCTAACCTTTAATCCAGTAGAATAGAGATGAGCCTTGAGAATCAGGAAAAATGTTTCATTAACTGTAGTTAATCAATGAAAAATTATATTAATGCCTTTGACAAGGGTGGAAGTACTTAATAACTGTTAAATATTTGTTTTATTATGGTCAAGAATATTTTTTGATCAGTGACTTTTTAGAAAGCTGTACAAAGGATTGAAGGGAGAAGAAAGAAATAGGAGCAAAAGAATCAAGATACATCATATAGAGTTCTACAACCCCTATGATGAATGTAACCGTTACATATGTCTCAAATGTACCAATAAATTACTTTACAAATACAAGTTAGAGACAAAATAGGCATATACTTGGTGTGCTGTATGCTCATATTTGAACATAGCCTCAGTTGCCAAACTTTCATCCCTTTTATCCTTGAGTTCATAGAAGGGTAGGGGACACAACATGTAGTGACATGTGTGTGGGCACCACAGGTCTGCAAAAATGGCATGTGCATAGAACATGTGATTTAATAAATGATGGCATTGATATTTTGCAAAAAAAAATCTACAAATAGCAAAACTTTATTTTTAATGACTGAGGTTCAGATTGTGTAGAATAAGTTAGGAAATACTTGTTTTTCTTGTCATTTCAAGATGTCAAATACTACATATAACAATTTTCTAGGATTATGGGGTTAGCCTATATTAATTTCAGACATTTTTATAAAGAATAAGCCTTCCTAATAATGCACGTAAACTAGTCTAGAGAAAAATATAAAGAATAATGGATATTAAGCTTACTGACTTGGGCTTTCTCCCCTAGAAACAACACACACACACACACACACACACACACACACACGCACAAATATGTTAGGCAGCACACCAAAACTCTTGGTTGAAATTCTGTGTATACTAAAAAACAGTACAAAACTAACCAATGGAATCTATTCAGAACACACAAAAACAAGAGCATTTGACTCTAGTACTATCTAGTACTATACAGTTATTTTAAGTTAAAGAAGAACATCAGTTTGCCCTAACAATTTTTTTTATTTTTCTGGCTCAGGGTCTTGCTCTGCAGCTCAGACTTGTAGTAATCCCCATCTCAGCTTCCCCAGCACTGATTCAACCACACGCAGTTCCAGCCCAACACGGCATGCAGTAACCTACTCAAGACTTTGCACTTGCCAGGCAGGCATAGATGGACAAGCTATCACCCCTGCTTCCATAGCATATGAATTAAACACTATGCATAAAAACACAGCATGGAGTCACAGAGAATATCACCAGGCATTGCAACCTGGCATTGCTCATATAAAGGGAGGGAAAGAGAGAGGTTTTTCCAGGAAGTCTTACTTTTCTGCTCAAAGGAATATAGGCAATTATTTAAGGCCTAAAATGGTACGTCATCTGAATTACCAAGATATAATTCACCTTTCCTTTCTCTACCATGTAGAACTTTAATCCGTCATAAAGGATAAAGCACACAGGTTACAATTTTAACAGGCACCTGATCCACACTGATAGGCCAAGGTAAGGTCTTGGAAGAGGTAAAATCATCTCAAATTTCAAAAAGCAAGTCTATAGGAGTCAGGTGAAATGGGCATGAAGATTCTGGACTGGTTCCCCGGTTCCGCAAAAGAAAAATAAATAAAAAGATTCTGGACTGGCAACAAATCAAGAGCTATAGATATTAACAAAGACCAATTTGTAAACCAAGCAAAAGTAATCCGGTATGGCAAAAGGATAGAATTGAAGTCTTAAAAGCAGTGGAGTTGCCAATGGATTATGCTTTGTGTCTTTTCTGAAATTGGGAATAGACAATTGAAATTGGGATGAGTCAAAAATTTAAGGAATTTCAGCAGAGCACTGTCTTCATTAGACAAAGCACTCTTTATCAACATTGTACCAGGTTGATGTAAGAATTTTCCAGATAATAGCATGAAAATCCTTTTCTGTAGCAATAGTAAAAAGGAGTTGCAAATTGTGTTTTGCCATTACCTATATTTGATGTTTTTTATTAAGACATACAATGAACTTGGAAATCTCATATGTCTATGTGAAAATATTATTGCACAAACCATAAAGTGATGGCAAATTTTATACTATGAATCACTCAACCTTTTGTCTAAGCCATCTCATGTTCATGAAAGTTCCACATGTAAAATTCATTGAAGTCACGACTGTCCTCTGTTAATCTAGAAAAGTTTTAACATTAAGATGACAATGCTCTCTCTCTCTCTCTCTCTCTCTCTCTCTCTCTCTCTCTCTCTCTCTCTCTCTCTCTCTCTCTCTCTCTAATAAATAAAAAAAAAAAAAGATGACAATGATAGGGATTTACGAACAGTAAAACAAAATATGTCTTGGAAATTATGGGCAATTTGTTTACTGAAATATAGATCTGTAATACTGGTGACCTAAAGGCTATGTGATATTTATTAGGAATGCAAATATAACCCATTCCTCCTACACGTTGGAAAGGATACATGCTAAATCCTATAATTTCTTGCTTTTAGAGTCAATGACCTACCAGGAAAAAAATGATTAAATGTTGTCTTGGAGTCCTGAATAAAGATTTCTGCTTGTCAGATTTGTGACAAGTTTTTGGTGATTAGTGTTAATTGCCTGAAACTACATACATATCTCATACAATGGAAATTATATTCAAATTCATTGTTGCAAAAGAGCTAGAAATAAAATAAGACAAAAGAAAAATGGTTTATAAAACTGCCTCAGCATACTGAATCCTTCACAGAGCTATGTTTTCTTTAATACCAAGGCTTCTTTTCTCTTACACCTATTGAATTACTCCAGGAAACGTTTGTTTGATTCTGTAGGACACACCTGGATGGCCTTCTCTTTGTCTTTGTATTTCATGATTTTATTTCTCCTTTTTTTCTAGACTACATATTTATTAAGAACCTTCCTCACTGTGAAGAAACAACCAGTGTACATACATACTTTAAAATATTTATGGATCTTAATTTGATTAAAGCATAAGTACCTTTTTTATGAAAGAATAGTATGACTACAGGGAAAAAAAGAAAAGAAAAAGAAAGAAGAAAGAATAGTATGACTGCAGATGTTCAGCAATGTTTCCTCTTTTCCATTTTTGTTTGTTAAAGACAAATGGCTACTCATCAATGTCCAAAAATCTTTGTATATGCCCTGACCACTTTCCTTTCACTTAGATGCTACGTGTGACCCTATAGGTTGTGAAGAGGTTTATTTAGGCTCACAGTTTTCCTGGAATTAGCAATCTTTGGCCTGCTCCAAGACAGACGCACTCTGTCCCTACCAGCCTCTGCATGCCTGGATGGCTGAACTCATGGACAGACTTCCACAGGGAACCCTGCAGAAGCAAGTATCCTCTCAAGGTAAGAATTTACAGGCTTCTGGCATCCTGCAACCTGTGATGCACGGGTTCTTGTTTATTTCTGAGATACTCTCAAGAAATCAGGTGTCTTGGTTACTTTTCTCTCATTGATGACACAAAATACTTGATGCTCAAGGTTAAGGAAAAAACATAAAGGTTTATTTAGCTCACAATTTGTAGAGGTTTCTGTCTGTAATCAGCTGGCTCCAAGTCCAGTTGGCATGGTGAGGGGCAAGAGTTGGTGAGAAAAGAAAGCAAAAGTAACTTGAAGTGAAAAGGGCCGCAAGGAGCCTCTTTTCCTCCCTTGCATTGTAAACAGGCTGCCGTACCTGGGGCAGCTGTAGCACACACCGTGCCCTTGGCCTCCTCTTGCACGCTCTCAGGATGTTTGCCAAGTGAGGACCATGACCCCCTGCTGAGGCACTCAGTTAATCAACCACCGCAACAGCCTGGAGCATAAATAAGCACCCTAGAGCGTGTCTTCTACACTCCAGGATATAGAACTGCAGAGTTACTTAGTTAAGCATCTAAGCTTCTCAAGTTGACACTGTGTATCAACAATTATATAAGGAAAATAGCATTCTTTCCTTTGCCCCTTTGGAGGTATTGTCTTTCTGGTGAAACAAAATTTTCAAATCAATCCTTTCTGACTTTTTCTCCTGATTTTCACTTTAGTTTTACCTGAAGGCATTCAGCAGGACCCTCACCACCGCCTGAATTTTGGAAATTTCCTGTGAGAATAATTGCCACACCTAA
This sequence comes from Octodon degus, assembly GCF_000260255.1. NCBI lineage: Eukaryota > Metazoa > Chordata > Mammalia > Rodentia > Octodontidae > Octodon > Octodon degus. The sequence goes on from NW_004524793.1 coordinate 964,369, forward strand.
TATCAGTCTCCCACAAAGTCATGGAGCCTGAGCAAAATATAGACAAATCATTTGCCAAAAATGAAACTTTAATTCAGTTTTCAGAAACTGTTCCATCTGAAACTTCATGAGCCTGAACTTTATTGACATCATACCTACCAGCATTCTGATCTTCAGAGCTCCTACTAGAATCATCATTAAATTCTGTGTGTAGCATGCTAGTGCTTCTAGATGGCATCTTCAACATTTTCCAATCTTCCCTCCAATCATGTTGAAGGAATTTTAAACTGTATGGTCACAACATCGACCCCATCCATTGTAATAATTTTGAGTATTGCTCACTTTCCCATCCTTGAGCTGCTATGGCTCACGGTTTCAGATCACTCATGTACGGTTCTCTGTCTCTGAGGCAGAAACAGCCTGACAGCACGCACGGTGGAGGAAAGCCTTCTGCTATGCAGGCAGCAGATAAGGACCTAGAATCACCCTTCAAATAGAAAGCCTAATACTCAAGCTCTTCACTCCATGTTCTACTTTCATTTGGGTGACATTTTAGATCTAAGCCATCCACATGGGAGACTTAAATCCCATGCATTGTCTTGTCTCCATGTGGTATTGACGTCAGTGTTTGTAACCATTTTAGATCAGGAGAGTTCATTCATTTTTCATGGAAAAGTAGTTTTATTTACAGCCATCAGTATTGGTTTACACTATATTCTTAGTGTGAAGGAAGGATTTGTGACATGAGAGGAACATGTTGAATGCAATAGATGATGAATAACCAGAATTCTTTCATTATTGGAATTATGTTTCCTTCTCTACACCCCTGCAAGTGATATATACATATTATTTTTTTGTTTTAGCCTCACTGAAAATGTTTTGAAATTGTGTTAGTCACCTTTTCAGATGGAATAAGAATCTACACATAATATTCTTTGACTATTTGCCATCTGACTGGGTTCATAATTGGAATGTAAGTGATGAGTTGAATCATTCTAAACCTAAGTATGGATTTTGTTGTCATTGTTATTTACTTGCTTTAAAATTTCCCTGTTATTGTTTGCTGTGTAATATTTTTTTCATTTATGTATTTTGTACAGGGTCTCACTACACAGCTCAGACCCATGGTCATCTTCCTGTTTTCAGCCTCCCCAGCACTGGGATTGCAGGTGCATACTGCCACTCCCAGACATGCCAGCTCAGCACACCTGGGGGCAGGGCCAGCTCAGCATGTGGGACTGGGGATCAAACCCTTGCTGTATAATTTTTGAATGTAAATCTACAAATTTTATTTGCTGCCAATATAATATGTTCTCTCTTTTTAGCAAGCACCTGTTTTTCATTTGTGTATGTGTGTAATATGAAGCAGTGATTTCTATTTGGGGGAACTAGTACAGGTACCTAATGTATCTTGGTCATTTTCATCCCCTTTAACCCTCTGCACTTTCCTCCCTCCTCCTCCTGACCCTTTTCTCTATCTCCAAAAGGGTGCGAGCACAATTCTTCATGTTCTGTCTCCCTTCAGCAAGTCTGATCTATTCTCTGCTGCCATAAAACACAAACCATCTAAGTAGACACAACTGAGAATGTCTTGTCTCCATGGGGTATTGACTTCATTGCTTGTAACCATTTTAGATCAGGAGAGTTTATTCATTTTTCATGGAAATGTACTTTATTTACAACCATCAGCATTGGTGTTGTGACTTCTCAGATATTCTTATATCCCTTACATTTATATTTTATCTTATTTTTTATTCCAATCAGTATTAACCATATTTTCCCACTGTGTCACCACTTTAGCATCATTATTTATCTGCCTTAAAATGGGTAAATGTATATGGACAGAAGAAAAATAGCAATTAGTTTAAATAGATAGATAGTCTTGCAAAACTCTTATAAAATTGCAATAAAAATTTTGAGAACTTTTTTAAATTTAGAATTGATAGCCTAAAGATGTTCCTAGATAGATTTTTATTCACCCCATCCTTCTTGAAAGTTTGACTTGGTTACTGAGATGCATGTGAATTTGAAGATTTCATCTTCATATAGGTAAATAATTGTTTCCTGCAGCACTTCTTACGTATCCTAAATGATGCGGTACCTTACATCAAGAGATGATAATATAAATTCAGAGCTAAGCAGAGACATAATTTAAATAAGCAATCAAATTTGCTATTTTTAAAGGAAAAGAGAATCATGCCTCTAGTTCATCATGAAAAATATGGCTTCTTTTACTCTACTCACATAAACAAATTTTATCATTCATAATAAAATATGCATAAAATATATGATGAGAGCTGGTCCACTTTGAAAGAGCAATAAATAATCTAACGTTGTGCAATAAAAAATGAGGACAGTTCATCAGGAAGAGAAGCTTTCAATAGCATATTGGGAAAGAAAAGTAAACTTCTTTTCTTTTAGAGCTACTCCACATGATTCAGACTAATTTATTATCGCATTATTATTTCCCTCTAGAATTTAAAATAGTGTGGTTGGTAAAGATTTTTATACTTATCAACAGTTCTACATCTCTAAATTTTTGTTGCTTTGCATTTTAAATTCTTTATGTGCTCAGAGCAATAAAATGTACCAAGCTCTCTCCTGATTTTTATTTCTGTTCAGAGATGTTGCAGAGGCTGTCACCAAGAGGCTTACGTAAACATGTGCTGAATCTAAAGTATCTATATGGATAGAGATATATAATTCATGAAGAAAGAACAATACCTCCCAAATGAATGTGTTTTTCGCACTAGAGCTGACTCCATGTAATTGTTATTGTGCAGATGACTTGGAAGCAGCTAAATATTTTGAGTCTCTAGCATGACAGAATTAAATAAATACATTGTCCTTTGTGTTTCCAGGAATGGGGCAATAGAGTTGCATGCTTTGGCTATTCACGGCTCATGGTTAGTTGTGGCAGGGCATTTGTGTTCTCTGATACATGAAAACTGTGTTTGAAAAATGGCCCTACACTCTGAAACACAATGGGGAATAAAAAGTTATTGGACTGTGCTCATTCGTTGAAAGTAGTTTTTTTACACTAAGCATTGATATCTTATCCTGCAATATTAGGGGAGATATTTCAGATGCACAATGACATGTATGTTTGCAATTTTCATGTAGCTTCTTGAAACATGGCAAAAGCATAATGTAAAGTGGTGTCCAGATCAGAAGTATTTATTACTGAATGTAATTGTTGAAACATTGTGTCCACTTAAGAAGTTTAGAACTTAGTTAATTGTCATGGCTTGTCTAGGTGTCTGTCTAGAGTCCCACATCATCGGGGGGTATGTTCTAGAGTTGGGATTAATTCATGATCCAGTGCCAGATTATGAGTGTAATTGCTGCACCCATCCTGGGGCTGGTAGCCTGCATACAATGTAATGGAGGAAAAGAGGATTGTCCCCTTGGTCCTCCGTTTTTGCTCTTGCTGCTTTTGCTGTCTTCCACTTCAGTGAACAGTTACCCCTGTGCCATCCCACAGGGGAGCCAGCTGATTACAAACTGAAATCTCAACAAACCGTGAGCTACATAAACCTTTCTTCTTTCACTTCAGGCAACAGATATTTTGTCTCAGCAAAGAGAGAGCTAACCAAGACACTAAGTAATGCAGCAGTTCTTCACCCTGTTGTGTAGAGGACAGGGTCTAGGTAGCTGTTTACTTCCAGGATGTTGTGTCAGTTTCAAAAATTTAGAGGTTTAACTAAGTGACTTATCAGGGCACCACAGTCCTCACTTTTACTTCCTGAGACTGTGCAAGAGGAGTGCAGGGAGACTATGTGAGTGCTACACCCAGCCGAGCAGTAGTATCCTGATTGGAGTGTGAAGGGTGAAAACAGGTTTGTTCCCCTCCTCTCTGCTCTTATTGATTTTCATGTCTTTCACTGCCATGAACTGTTGCACCTGGGCCTTGCCACCCTGCGTTGGAGCCAACTGATGATGGACCAAAACCTCTACCAACTCTGAACTAAATCAACCTTTCCTCCCCTCATTTCAGGGATCAGGTAATTTGTCTCATGAAGGAGAGAAAAGCAATTAAAGTGACTGTACAAAAGCTCCAACAAAGTGTGAAATCAGATGAAAAGTGTTAAAGGTGGGACTATGATTAGAGTAAGTGGTAGGTTATACAATAAGGAGAATTTCATAGGGATAGAATAGATGTGAAGTCCATGGAGCAAGCAAAATTATAGAAAAACAATTTATCACTCTTCAGATAAGTGGTTAAGAAAGCGTTCTAAAAAACGACATAGTTCCACATAAATAAAAGTTTATCCCTTTGAGATTCATACTAAGACACACAAAATACAACATAAATCAAGTCAGAACGCTGTATACATGGAAATAGTAAATCTCCCCCCACCCAGTCTACCATCTTAGAACCCTGGTGTTTTGTCTGTTAGACAGAAATTAATATCTTGATGATACTAACATTTTAGTCCTATTAATTCTTTGTTTTTTAGGGGCTGTTTATTAGCATCTGTGTCCATTGTACAGACACTGGATGCCTATCCCTCTCCCATTTGGTTATGACAAAAATCTCTCATGGTTGTTCGTAGGGGACAGCACCAGCTCATGAACATCACTGATAGAGATTCTATCTGAAACACTATAACTTTTCAGAGATGGCAATGTTTAGAGGATTAGTTCTAAAGACTTTTTAATATTTATTTATTTATTGTTTTATTCATTTATTTGGCTCTCACTACACAGCTCAGACTCATAGTGATCCTTCTGTGTCAGTCTCTCCAAAGCTGGGATTACAGACATATAGCACCACACCAGCTTCAATGTTCAGCAAGTTGTAAGGGCCACCATAGCATATGGTACCAGGAATTGAACCTGGATCCTTGGGCTTGCCAGACAGGCACTTAGACCACAGAGCTATCTCCCCAGCCCGAGAATTAGTTGTAATGGTGAAGCATCATGTCTTGTTTCCACATAGACTACACCTTATATCCAAGTTAATGAGAACCAGTCTCTAATCTATGCCCCCAGATTATTCTAGATTCTGTTTTCTTTCTGGGAATATAATTTAAATTTCCTGTTTGCCAGATTAATAGTAGCCATTTTTTTTGTTCATGAATTTTTTTCACTTTTTAAAGCTTTTATTTTCAAGAAAAACAAACAGAAAACAAACAGCAAAATGCCAAAACAATATGATAGGACAGTAACAACATTTAATACATTGTTGATACCAAATACCTAGCTAGGATCTAAGGTAGGACATATCACTCACAATTATGGCTGCATGTAAAGTTTTATGCTTTTTCAATGAAAAGAGCAAAAAGCTTTGTCTTCAAGGGCCCAGGTGAATGAGAGCGTGCACATCTGTACTATCCAAGGCTAAGTCATAAAGAACTCAAAAGAAATTGCATTAGGTAGCAAATGTTCCCTTTTGGAACTAGAAATGAAATGACTGAAGAAATGAATTAAGATAGAAAAGTGTACAGGAAGTAGTTTGTAGCAATTACCTATTGGTAACTGCCGCAGAACAAGTAGGGGGAATCATACAATACGTATTATCCTCCCACCTAGTCATAGGATCATCATTTAATCACTTACATTCCTTCATTTAATCTACTTCCCTACATCTTCTGAAATAGGTGAAGGGGTCTAAGCAATTGTAAGGAATATGCCACCTAATTTTAAGGAGAACAGGTATAGGAAAATGTTTTTCATTTGTTGTGGGATTTCTAACTCTATTGCTTCAAGTAAAACACAGAACAGCCTTTATATTAATCATCGGTGTTACCTTCTCCTGAATGTTCCATTTCTACCTTTTCACTTTACACTGGTACAAACTATACCTCACTGAGAGATCGCATGTAATTAGCCATATATCCTTATACCTTCCCTTGTTCAATTCACTTATATTTCTAATAATTACATCACCTACACTTGTGTTACTATTTACTCACTTGTGCCTATAACTACCTTCCTCCTATTAAACATGTTGCATCTCAACTGGTTTCAGTCTTCTTAAAACATGAATTCAGTGATCACTTATCTCTTTTGTATTTCTTTAGGGAGGTGAAAACAGTCTGAATTAAGAGATATTAGGGATTGCAAAGTGTATATAGGTGAAAGATGTAATGGAATGACATCATTAGGTGTTATTAATTGATTTTATATGGAAAACAAAGAAGTAGGATGCACTTAAATTATAGCACAGTGTCAAACAACTAGATATATGCCATTGATGAGATTTACAGAATGAAGAGGAAAAACATTAATCTTATGATTTTGATGGATCCACAAAAAATGTTACTTCTTTTAATTCCAGACAGGGGCCTGGGAAGCCATAGCAAATTTCAATCTACTTAACCAATAATTTTTTAAAATATATTTGGTACATGGTCTCACTATGTAGCTCATAGTGATCCTCCTGTTTCAGCCTCCCAAGCACTGGGATTACAGGTGTGCACCACCATGCTCAGTCCTGGTGGCCAGCTCAGCACACCTAGGGAGGGACTGGGGTACTAGGGATCCAACCCAAGTTCTTGAGCTTGCCTAGGCTGGCACTTAGACCACTGAGCTATTTCTGTGGCCCTACTTAAGCAATCTTAACCATCTTATGCATCTGAGGATAGTCTAATAACATTATTTTTTTAAATGTACTATGCCATGCTTACTTTGGCAGACCCTTCTCTTCATATTCTAGTTTAAAGTGCTCTGTGCCTAAAGGCAGTTTGTATATTTTCCTTGATAACAGAATCTCAGTGTTTTTTTTCCTTTATGAAGGTGATGGCTTTATTTTCTGCCACTGTGCAGTCACAATAACTGTGAGGAACATACAGAATTTTTACAATATCTAAAATAAATTCATGTAGTTGTAGTTTAATATTAATGTTGCAGTAATTATTTATTCTTCCAAATGTTTAGTCTGATGATATTTTTCTACTACATTGAATTATCAAAAATTAGCCTTTTCTTTTTCTGAGACTTATTTTTGACAGAGTTTAGTTACTAGTACATTTTTTATTGATTTCATCAACAGTATTTCGCTTTGGAATTGGTTGTGGCCCATGCTATTTATTTTACTTCAACTTGAAGCGGACACACATGATTTAAAATTTTTTCATCAGTTGTCAATGTTTACTGATTTTCTAGTCTTGAAAATACAGTATGGTTTTTATCCACAGATGCACACACACAGAGATCCACTGGGCTATCATAATTTTTTTATAAACTCTGATTGGATAAAATAGCAATATTTCAATTTAAAATTCAATCATGAAATCAGATTTCTTGATTTGAAAGACTGTGTTTAAATGATTTCTTTGCCTTAGTTGTACATCATTGGTTTGGTAAAGCAGGATGAGGAAAAAAAAAAAAAAAAAAAAACTGAAGAAAAGTAACAATGGAGCCAAGCCACTAACTAAGTAAATCACTGAGGTAAAAGGCACCTTGAAAGATCAGGACCTCTTGCTGTCTGATCTGTCTTCATGATAGAGTGAGTGACTGTCAATTTCATGGGATGATTTTGGCTACAAGCGGAGTACCATTGCACTTACCAAACTTCCAGTCATGGATTTTGACTTAGATAATATTCCTCCTCTCTGTCAAATGAACTCTAACCTCATGTTTTAAAATTTCAGATATAGACTGGGCGTGGTGGCACACGCCTATAATCCCAGCACTTGGGAGGCTGTAAACAGGAGAATCACTACAAGTCTGATCTAGTAGTGAGACCCTTCCCTAAATTACAAAAATAATAATAATAATAATAAGAAAAAATATAAATAAAATTTCCAATAATCAGATATACTTTTCCTAAAAGAGTTGGAGATAATTAAGCAGTTTAACAAATGCTCTACAGTGTGGTAAATGTTCTGCATCTTACAATCTTTATATATGCTTCTTTCTGAGTGTAACCTGAATATAAAATTCTAAACAATTCTCTTTGTAAAAATTACAAAGAAAGGGGAGATGACATGAGAGAAGAGCATTCTTGGCAGAATACCATTTGCCTTTAGGCTTGCCTACAGTGAGGTGATCATGTCGTGGATGACAAGTTTATTAGGTCTTGCACTGCTTCTTAGTAACCTATGCGTTAGCATTTCTTCCCTACTTGGGTGTGCAGGAAAGTTTAAGCACATAAAAATGCGTCTATAAATATTGATATTCTAAATTGACCTAGATTTTTACAATGAAATTTTAATTGCTATTCTTTGAAATATTCATAATAAAAATGGCTTCATCTTTATAAAGTATATTCAGTCTTCAATTCTGGACTTTGGCTTGACATAGAATCCGCGTAGAATAAATATTCTCTGAAATTCAAAGCCTTTAGAAAGTTCCTTAAATGGAGTAATGTAATGATTTCAAGTTATGACACAACCCAAGGTCGGAGTGCTTTAGACATTCCAGTAATAAAATACACAAATGTATTTACATTCTTTAGAATTATACTACAATACTTTGAATCTCTTACTTTAAAGCATTACCTATCAAAATAGCTGAAAATTTAATTTTTCTTATTTCTTTTGCAATTACTAAGAATGCTTTCTTGTACCCCCTAATAGATGAAAGTGTCAAGAATATAAATTCTATTCATTTTCTCAGCCATTGTGTTAAAATAGCATGAACTATTCTTATATTTTTAAATCAAGGATCATTGGGCACATTTGTTGTTCTAGGCAAGGCAACAAAAGAGGAGCTAGCGGGCAACAGCCCTGTAGCGATTAGGGAATGCGGCTCAGTTTTCTTCCCTGACATTTTCTGCCCTCTCTGTGGTGCTGACACTCCCGGTCAGGGGAGGTGTTTGCACTGTGCTCCAGCTGCCCTCCTCGCCTGTTCCATGGTGGTCCTTACCTCACTACCATCAGGAGAATTTCAGTCCACCAGTATCTTTTTTAGTACATGTACCAGGGGATCCTTGGAAAATGTTAAAAGGTGGTAACTGGAAAAGAAGTCTGCTCTTAGGTGCTGACTACAGAATATGTTATTTCATGAATAAATGAAGACTTTGGAGATCACCAAGGCGTCCTTTTCTGTTTTGTCTTCGTATTAGCGCATTGTTCTTTGTTAAAGGCTAAGCTTAATACTGAGTACAGAGGAAAACTTACTGAGCCAGTAAATATCTTTCTGTGTTGCATTTACTGCAGAATGCAGTCCATCTTCACTTATGTTTGCTGTGTTCCCAAAGGTTTTCACATACTTATGGGCAATAGTGAACATTAAGGTAAAGATGCCTGTGTTCACATTGTAAGATTGCTCTAACAAGTTTCTATGTCTAATAAAAATAGTCTTGTAACTTTCACATATTTTAATATCATCTCAATCTAGTTGCAAATATTTAAATTTCTATTATATTAACCATCTGTGCTTTTTAAATGATTCTGTTATTTTGATCTGCTTTATATAAAGCAATTGTTTTAGCCTTATTTTATCACCTTAGCTTATAAAGACACAAGACCATGTTTTCAATTTACTCAATGCTTGACCTTTTAGTTTATTATTTTCATAATATTAGGTAACAGTTGTACTTCACCAAAGAGCAATTATTTGATATGTATTAAAATAGCTCTCTGATATGGAATATTTCTTAGTATCTAAAAAAAATTATCACTGTCACTATGCCTTTTTGTTTGTATTCAATTATATTATGTTTTGATTTTGTATATACAATGTTCTCTCAGTTTTAAAAGTTTTTAAGTTTCTCTAATGACAACTGATAGTCAATAAAATAGCACAGAGGGAGAAATAGAGACAGGCAGACAGACAGACAGACAGAAAAGGGAGAGATAGAGACAGAGAGAGATACAGTCAGAGAGACAGAGAGAGACAGAGGGAGAAGAGAGAGCTTGCTTCCCCACATGGTGAAAAGTTGTTAAAGTCTTTCAGAAGAGTTCAACTAAGAAATGGTTCAATCTGATATAGAAGAGGTGGTTTTCTTTACACCTATGAGAGGATTTCATTTTGTATGCATAGAACAGATTCTATTGTATACATTAAGCCAACTTTACGACAATAGGGAATCTTTGTAGGCTTAAAAATATCAATGAAATTTTTTATTGGTAAAAGTAGCTAGTAGAACATGTAGTCCCTGGTTATCATCTTATGTTATAGATGATAGCTTCAGCTATCTTCAAGTTGCAAAACATAATTTATTTTTATAAAATCTTCCTTGCTACAAAGCAGAACACTCTCAAATTGATAGAGGTTATTGCTCTCTAAGGATGTAATGCCTGTCTCCACTCTGAGCTCAAACAGTTAATGTTCAGCACTTGGGACCAATTTGGCTGACATGAAAGAGGCCTGGAGCAGTAATGGCCCTTCACTGGTGATCCGTATATCACGGCACTTAAGTTCTAGAATGCCAGAAGTGCTTTGGATGTGAATTTATTTTGTTACAGGGCTTAATGCACCCACTTGAATATTTAGATGAGTCACTTTTCTGTCAAACAAATTTGTCTTTTGATCATCAAGCACTTAAAAATAATGCTGATAAATAGGCACTGGGTAAAATTGTGTTCTGTTTGATCAGAATTTTTATTTTTTTCACTAGTGCTGGAAATACTAAGCCTAAGTAGTGCTTCAAATGTATGTGGATGCAAAGAGGTATAAGTGGTATGAAATATATAGATAAAACACAGCCCAAGCAACCTTGGCTTCACATCCCTGAGCTACCATTAGTGCCATGTGTGGTCACATGGTGTTTGCATTGCAACATTAAGGAGAACTGTTCACTTTTGGTCTTCACAAAGGATAATCTTCCTGTATCTAGTTCCTGCACAGTTACCATGGTAGTGCAGGAACCACTGGCCCCCAAAGATAAGAAGGTAGTGGACAATTTGCTTAGGGCATCATTATGCACACAACTGGGATTCAGTACTTGGAGTCACTAATACAGATGATTTTGGGATAGGCATGGAATTTCACTAAACCATCATTCTTAAACTGTATTAAATTTTCCATAGTTGACCACATGAGTAAATCAGATCCTTCTTGCTCTGAATTCCTGACTTTATCCCATGATATCTGGTCATAAATGACAAGGGGTAAAATTTACTAAGGAATTCCTCTTGCCCAAACTCCTTAGATCTGGTACAAAAGTCAAGGCTCCTGCACACCCAGGGACTGCACTCAGCTACCTGTATAGCAATAGGAATAAAACTGTGGCTAAAATACGGGCAAAGAGGTTTCTTTTACATGTCTTCACTTTCCAAAACTTCATTAATAAAGTAAGTCTCTTTGGCTTATTAATGTGTTGTCAGCCACCTCTCACCTGAAGTTTACAAAAAATATCACAGGGAAGTGACCTTACATTAATAGAGTCCTTGTGTTATTCTCTCTTCAAGTCCACTCTGCTATAGGGATTGCACAGTTTTGATCTTGGCTTGTTAACCTCATTAGCATTGATTCTCAACACCTGTGCCTGTGGTTAGTTGGGGACCTAAAAGGCATGACATTTTCTGTACCAGAGCACCCTCTGAAACCATTTCTCTTATGACTCAGTGAAATACATGGATCCTGAAACAGACAATATGGAATCAGGTATGGATGTTGAAGAGGTTACTACCAACAGTTTGTTGATGCTGATAGTTTATATTTCATGAAACAGGATTGGACATAAGAAAAACGAATTGGAAATGATGTAAATTTCTTTTCTTTTCTTCTTTTGTGTTTAATGGGGTTTTGTTTGCTTTCCTAATGAGATGGTGATTTACGTGTCTTGGAGAACTGCTATCTCCATGCCTTCTGCGAATGGTTTTAGCCTTGTAAATATGAATTGGAGGCACATGTGAATGCTGAGCAGATGTGTGCAGCTGGGCAAACCTTGCTGCCATTGCTCTTCCTTGGAATGATAATCCTCATGCCAAGATTTCAAATGAGTTTAATACACATTTTCTTGATTAATGGAAAATGGCAGAGTGTAGGAGACTGAAACAGTTCGTGCTTTGCTTGATTAATTAATAAGGGACTCTCTTTTCCCGGCTTCAACTCATTATGCTAATGAAGTGTCATCAATTAAGGCTTTCCCTTGATTATTGAATCTGTCAGGTAGTGCTCAGTGAAAATGTTGCATTCCTTTGCTGTCTGGGTGGAATTGCCACTACAGCTTTTTATGAACTGCTCCTGCCATTAGCTGCTGTTTGTTCTATTTTTTTCATTATCCTATTTTTTTTCTTGACCTTGAGAGTGAAATAATTTGGGAAAGCATAGAATGGTCTGGAAAATATTATATCTGGAAGAATATTTCAAAAATGTTTTAAAAGAATTATATGCACCATTTTTCATTCAGAAATTATTTGTAATTATTAATGATATAGTAAATTAATCAAAAGGGTATGTTTAACTTTCTTAACTAAATCTTTGGCATTGTCACTAGATTGGGTACGTAGTTCAGAAATGAATTATCATTGACTCATTCTCACTCTGTTCTTCATGTTAAATATTAATTTCTGAAGGAAATAACCTGAGAACAAAAACCTGCATTCTCTTTTATTCATGCTTTTGAATTCTATTCAAGTAGTTTTCCTTCTTTTGCTAATATAAATATTAATTTATTTGAAACCATTTAAAGGTGAAAGAAGTGAAAAACTAATAATGAAGTACATCCATGGTTTAAATTTTGGGAAAAAAAATGATGCATATCTGAGAAGCATTTTCCTCTCTAAAAATGAAGCTCTGGGTATAGATCATAGTTTCATGTTGCCTAATGAACCATTAAGGAGCACACTACTTTAAGATTAGGTAGTATTCATTAATGAATTTGTGAGACCATTAATAAGGATTGTAACCAGAAGAACTAAGCAAGGACTCGCAATCAGTTATCCCATTCCCATATCAGTGACTGAGATCTTAGGGGAACAATAATAATGAATTTGTTTAATTTTCTCTTTTAACCTTACCTAAGGGAGCGATATGATTTTATACCTTTATGATATATCCCTGGCCCTGCAGAGAATTTTTTAGCTAGGGATATCTGCTGCTTAATTAATCCATCAATGTCTTGGCTTCCCTACATGTAGACTGAAAAATATAATATTCCTTCATGACATTTTTCTAAAGATTTAGGAAATATATAAATGGATAAGTAAATGAGATGTTCTATTACTTTCTTTAAGTAACCACATTGGCCAGATTTCCTGTCCCTGGAACAAAATATGTGTCACAACTTAAAAGAAGACTTTGTTCAACTCACAGTTTCGGAGGGGGCAGTTCATGGTTATCTACTTTACTCCAAGGAAGAAACATGGTGGTAGGATGAGCTAAAGAAGGAAAACTGCCCACCATTGGGCAGCCAGGAGGCAGAGTGACAGGAGGAGCCAGAGAAAGAGATGCTCTTCAAAAGCCACACACTCAGTGACTTACCACTTTCAACTGAGCTCCACCCCCAACAGCACATTCAACTATAAACTCATCAAAGGAGTAAAGTACTAATGCATACCACCCATGATGAACTCACCTGTGAAAGCCCCTCCTCTGAACACAGGAGACTGGGGGAAACCTTTGAGATCAAAGCCACAACACTGAAGAAAGCTTACCATACTTTGATTTAAACTTAGGCATAAAATGATACATACAGAGAAGGGATGTTTTATTTTCCCACTTGATTAATTTCATTTTTTTAGTGAAATAGACTGCATAAGTATAAATATCACAGCTTCTGCTATATATGAAAAATACAGTAGACAAATAAGTGTGAAATAAAAGACAGATAATAGGAAAAATGAGAGAAACAAAAAGTTGTTATCCAGCCTGGACAATGTATCTAAAAGTATACATTGATTTACTACTATTGTCTTATTTTGTCCAAAAAAAAGAGACATGATATAGTCTATCTTCTTTTATTTTACAATGATGAAGTAAATTCAGATGCATATTCAATGCTTAATAAAATAGATATTATCATTGACTTATTTACATATGGAGTGTCATCTATACCCTAAGTTTATTTGCCTGGACAAAACTTAGCTCAATATATAATATTATCTCCTTATTAAAGAAGCATCAATTATAAAGATGGAATATATTCCAAGATTCAATATTAAAAATCCATTACATGGCATCTATTTTGCTGTCCAGTTCTCTCTAACAACAAAATCTTGAGTCACATAGAAAAGCAATATGGAAACCTTAATAAAAATGAATTATGTAGATGCAGAAAATCCTTCCTGCTGTGAAAATGTATTAATGTTCTTTAAAAAATAAAGAAATATTTGCCTGTTTGCTGATATATTTGTAGCTATATAAGAGCAATTAGAAACGAGTTTTATTAAAACTTGAATGCTTCTCTAATTTTTTTCTATCCTCTCTTTTACCAAATGAACATTACTCTCTGAAATAAAATATAAGAAGAATATCCTCTCTAATTTTAAATGATTATTATCATCATCACTTTATAAGTAAAAGGCAAGCATTTTGGGACTGTTCAAGTAACTAAAGAAATAAATCTTTCCTTTCAACTAATAAAATGGGCCTTATAAAAAAAAGACTGTTATGCTATTGGTTAATGTTACTCTATCCTTTGAACTTAATGACTTCTACTATTTGTAATATTTTATTTTTCTTACTTTCATTAGTTATCCATGTACTATAGAGCTACTTTTGAGAAATTAGAAATGAGATATGAGGTTACCCACGCTGCCTTCTGTTACAGACTTTCAGCTCAGATTACATTCTCAACATACCCCAAAATTTGTGTGAGTGACAGATTAATTAATCACCTGTGCAAAGTGAGAAGCAATAGGATATGCATTTCTTGGTTCTTTCTGACTTTATGAGAAAATCCACGCTGACCTCCAGGTTGGCCACTGTTCTGCATGTCCCTAAGCACACATGAAAGTATCACTATCTTGAATCATTGATTTTAGTGTCTATAGTTCAGTAGACTGTGGCTAATAAACTCTAATATAAAAATAGAGCACTGTTTTTAACATAATGTGCTACATAATAATTTTTTCTCTAAAACAAAACAATAAGATAGAAAACATATAGTAGGCAGTGAAATATATACAGCATTCTTTTAAGGAAGACCATTTCTGCTTTATAGGGAGAAAAACTTTCACCTTCAATTATTTGGAAGGTAGATCAAGTGCCTACAAGTCCAGGAGCTCTACGGGAGGAGATGAAAAAGCTAGAATGTTAATAAGTATGTGACTGTTATTTGCTGCACTGAGGCATGAATTATAAGAGCTGAGATCAGGCAAGAATTAGTGGGTTTTAAACAGACATTGGAGGGAATAAAGAGAGCCAGAGATTAAAGCGTCATAGGGCTGGAAAACCCAACTGCTTTGAACACTGAATAACAAAAGAAAAGACTGAACAGGGCTATGAGAACCTAAGCCATATTAACACAGTATAATCAAAGAGCTTCATTTGTGCAATGCTCATATTAGGAGAGTTTGTCTCCTCATCCACTCCTATTACTCATATGCCCTTACAGAGATGATGGAGGAGAAAGAAAGTGAAAGAAAGAAAGGGTGGATAGTGAGGCACATATGGAGAACAAGGAAGAAAAAAGTTAAAACCAATTTAAAATTATGTCCAGAAAAAAAAGAACTTTCGCTGCATTTACTTAAACACAAATGACTAGAACATGCCATTTATCAGAGAACATGCATATCTAAAGAATTATATTGCTTCAAAAATTACATGTCTGTGTAAATAATAATAATTCAAGAATTGCATCTCTTTGCAACCTTTCTGTAAGGCCAATATTAATAGTTTTGGTTTTTTTTAAGTCCTTGACCTCTAATTAAGGAAGTGAAAGTAAGAGAAACACTAGGCGGAGGGACTTACGGAGTATGTGACATCAAAACCGTATATGAATGATTAAAATTTCACCAGCATGAAAACGATACTCCAAATTAAGACATTTCTAAATTGGACATCTTCTGTTCTACCCACCTGAGGCCGCTGAAGATCAAAAAGAAGCTTTTTGTTCTATCAAGACAGAACCAAGGGCTGCAGATACATTCAAGATGGGAGTGTCTTTCTCAGAATGGAGACTCTGAATAAAATTTTTGAAAAGCAAATACAAAATAACTTTCTTAATATTCCTTGAATTAACTATGTCCGGTGCCTGACCCACACGATTTTGTTGTTCTATGAACTAGGGATTATTCTAATTTGCTGTTTTCCTTTCCTGAAAAATAGGAGTCTTCGTAGAACCATCCTGCCCTTTCCTGACGCTGAGTGAGGTGAAGATCTCCCATCATTCTCTTTCAATTCATGTCATTAGAACTTAAAGAAACAAATTTAAGCCTTATGCCTCCTGAGCTGCGTTCTGTAACTGGAGTGCAGCGCAATAGGCTCATTTGAGTAAGAATGAGTGGGGTTTTATATAATTAAACTTATTACTGCATTTTAAATTTGCATAATAATCATATTCATCATAGTGAATGTGTACCTGTATATGATATGCCTTAGTTCTTTTTTTCCTATTCCTCTCTCCTATTTCCAACTGCTATTCCCCTTTTACATTTTGAAAGCTTTTTTTTAATTCTTTTTCTTCCCATAATTTTATTGATAAACAAATAGCAATGAGACAGTTGCAAATCAAATCAGTAGGACAGTTTCAATAATTAACACACTGCATACATTCTTCCTAGTGGTTAATTGCTGTACAAGAATCATTCTATTCATTAAGAGATTGTAACTATATATCTATCAAACCACTTTGAATACACAGATACTATCGTCTGTATACCCTCTTTTTGTTAAGTTCTGTTATTTGAATATTATAGGTGTGTAAACTCAGCAAAATATTCTAAAAGAGTCCAGTAGTCCATAATAGTATTGGGTCTTCCACTTCACTGGCAATGTCAGAAATTGTTGACCTGAGTCCTCTACAGCTCAACATAACAGCAAGGCTTTACTTCTTATACTTTGTTTTTATACTTTTCTACTGGATGATTAAGATCAAGGTAAAGCATGACCTATGCAACAAGTTGGGTCTGAGAAGGTCATTGAAATCCCCTCCGGATTTATGCTGAGATCCTGTATCTCAGATTGTAGAACCTTTGTCAGTGTCAGCCATGTGGATGTGCTTGGCCAAAGTGCTCTCTGTGAAAGCCTGAGCTTTGTTTCTATTTTATCCTTTTTGTTTTATTCTTTTCTTTTTCATTCTACCCCCCATTCTCCCCTTCCTTTGAAAAAATACTTTCTATTTCACAGTATCTGTTATGCGTTATTGTTCTTATTTGCACAAGTTTCTGGCACTGGAGGGACAGTGTGACTTTTACACGTGTATCCAGTTTATTCTACCTTAGGGTGTGGTCTCAAGGTGCATCCATTTAGTTAGAAATGTCAGAATGAATGATTTAAGGGAAAAGACACAACATGAGTGAGGGTGCCAACTTGGGCAATGCTGTCCACCTCTGCTTGCAGGTATTTATGTGTGTAATGACTATACTGTTTTCTAAGAAATATGAAATTCCCTTCTCTCAGCTCCCCAAATCTACTCATTGCTTATTTCTCTTCTGACTCCTCGGAGTCTGATCTCCAGATTAAACCTGCATACTGTAACTGAGGGAAAAAATTGCGCTCAGACTTGATCTTCAAATGATTTGAGGAAGTAGAAATGACTTGAATCTTGTAAACTTGGAAAGTCCCTGGAATAGAGGAGAAAAAAAAATCCCTTTTCATTGTGTTGTCTATTACCTATCTGGGTCCACTTTTCTTCCTACAGCACTTGTCAACTTTTCCACTGCTGGACAAAATGCCTACCTCCTGAAAGTTACAGAAGAAGACTATTTGGATCATGATTTCAGTGTATGATTGTTTAACTCAAAGGCAAAGTCACTGCCCTGAAAGGCATTGTGGAGCTGCTTATGTCATGGTTCCTGGGAAGCAGACTTGGAGGGATAGACGCAATCCTCAAAGTCACGCTATCTTATACATCCAGACATAGCAAGAAGTGTGCCTTATTCATCATCTCGTTGAAGAAAAAAAAAATAAACTGATCCCCCTATGTGGCTCTGAGCAGTCAACAGTCACCATTAGCTATCACACCCAGCTATCCTGCACTAATTAATACGGAGAATGCAGTCTCTAAGCTCTAATTGCAATTGTAAGAACCTGCAAAATACATTAACCTAGAGGAATCTGCCACTGAGCTGGTTTAGGGGTTAATTAAAACCCAAATTACTGCTGAAGCATTTCCAAATTTATATAGTATTGAAAGGTAAGGTTCGACTAAAACACAGAACTGATAGATTGCATTTTCTAGCGCAGATTTCCTGGCACATAAAACACATCTTGAATTTGACTTTATCAAAAAGAAAAGAAAAAGTTAAAAATCTTTTTCAAATTAACTTATGACAATAACCAGAATGGATAGAAAACATGATTGCTATTATCACCTTGCTATTAAATTCCAGAGTACTGAAGTGTTAGAAAAAAAAACTGCCATTCATGTCATTTGAAAATAAATTTTTACACTATTGAATATTTGTATCCATGGAAGTAGAATTTTATTAGCTTAATTCAGAATGCATAAGGTATGTTTCAAAACTACAATGTTTAAGCTTTTAACAATTACAGAAAAAGACATATTGCTATTAATCTCCCTCAAGGTACGTCTCTTCACTTCAAATCCCATCTCTTTGCCACTCTCTGAAGCAGTTCTGAAAACCTTCATTCTTGAGTGTGTTGTTGTATTGATGTGGCTGCCACAGTAGCCCGAATGGATTCAAAGTGCTTAGTGGTCATGGTCCTCTTCACTTTGGACAACACTCACACATTGCACATTACCACAGCCAGTGAACAAGCTTGATGAGGACACATTGGAATGTTCTCATGAGTCTGCCTTGCATAGAAATAGGTAGCAACTTTACCATGTGTTCTTAGCACACTACATAGAGATATGAAAGAGAGTTTCTAATATGTCCTCATAAAATGGTAAAAAGGATTCAACAGGTGTTTAAATAATGTGCTGCATTTTGAAGAAGATTAATGACATGTCTTTTATTAAAAATTTTAAATGTTTTCATCTTTTATTTATTTATTTGGTGCAGGGTCTTGTTGCACAATTCAGACTCTCCAGTGCTGGGTTTACAGGCGTGGGCCTCCATGCCCAGTTTCAGTAGTCAACATAGCACGCAGTACTGGGGATCGAACCTAAGTACTTCCACTTGCCAGGCAGGTGCTTAGACCACCAAGCTATCTCCCCAGCCTACAACTTTTAAATTATACATTACTACATACTTTTGTCAGCTTTTGTATGTTTCTTTTATATATCAAAGATTAATAAAGAGTTTTCCATTTCATGTTTGTATGAAAGAGTAACACTTTAGTAAATCTCATTATAAAAGAGCAATAATCTGGAAATGAGGTGAATGCATCTAAACATTGAATAGTATTCTGATATAGACATAAAAATACTTAAAAGAAATGGATTCACGACAGCATGGAAAATTGTAATTTGAAATTCTGATATATTAGAATTGTTTTGTTTTCTGGAAACTCTTGTTACATTTCTCATTGCATTTTTAGACGAGCTAAATTAAAGTCTCAAGTGCCATTTTTTTAACTCATTTTGTTTTTCTTGATACATCCAGGAAATTGAAAAGTAAAGTAGGAAACATAATGTTCTGATTTAAAAAAAAAAAGCATCTTCATCTGCTGAGGTGAGCGCAAGCAGTGCCTCTGCATTGCAGCTAGTACTATGGAATTGATAAGTATAAAACTAGAAAAATAAATGCATCTTGCCAGAGGTTTAATCAACCAATAACCTCCAGTAGTGGTTTCTCTGTGAAGAGAGAGTCATATTTATGAAGAATTTATTACCTTATACTTTTTTTTTGAGTCAGGGCATGCAGTTGCAATGTCATTATTTAATGGTTCCCCTTGGCTTATGTTGGTACAGGTGATGTTTTAAAGGTACATCTGAGAATGAGAGGACAAAATGGAGAATCAGTTAAATTCTCTGCGAATAAAATACTAAAACTTAAAAGGTTTTCTGTTAACTCTTAAATATTGGAAGTATGACAGATGTGAAAGTTGAATGCCTATCCTACAGGTTTATGACACATTTTTTTAAATGATGAAACTAATACATGTTCTTTGTAAGAGGAGGAAAAAAATAAAATTTAGCCACAACTCTACCTGAATTGCTTTACTTGAATCTTTTCTGTCTCTTTGTCTCTATGTCTACTTATGAGCCTACCTCCCAAATGTTAGTTTATATGTGTGCATATATGCAAAATAAGTTTCCTTTTATTGTTTTTACCAAATTTAAATACAAGGTTTATAAATTTTTGCACTTTGGCTGTGTGTAGTTCTTTTTAGATTTATTAATAGTATGTATATATGTATGTATGTATGTATGTATTTTTTGTATATAGAACTGGGTCTACAGGGCCTCTACAGGTTCTCACTGTGTAGATCAGACTCATAGTGATCCTCCTATTTAGAGCCTCTCAAGACCTGGGATTACAGGTGCATACTACCACGCCCAGTCTAAGTTACTATCTCAGCACTCCCTGGGGGCAGGGCCAGAATGGTAGGCTGGGGGAGGGAACTCCTGGCCCCTGAGTCTGCCTAAGCAGGCTCTTTAATCTGCTGAGTTATCTGGCTGGCCTTAATAGTATGTATTTATTTAGAGTCAAACACTCTTCCTAGTGATATTTCTTACTAACATATGTATAATTGTCTCTGTCACAATTCAATACTCGAGGGTTTGATATTTCACTGTTGCAAATTCTTAAGGACGAAATATCTTGGTCACCAAGGGCAGTGACTTTTTAAAAGCTCTTGCTATGAGTTGTGCAAATGTATATAGAGTATGTAAGCTAATTTATTATCAATCTATGGTGGCTAGAACACCTACTTCACTAGCTAACAATAAATGTTAACTCATTTATATATTTGATATTTGACAAGATAAATTGTATGTTATTTATAGTTACATTCTAAAAATTATTTGTAATATTTTATTTGTCATATTTTCCCATTTTTACTTCGTAATAAGAACTTTTTGCATTAATGTTGCAAACCATTATAATATTTACAAATAATAGAAGTAACATAGAAGAAAACTTTGTTGTTGTTTTTTAATTTATTCACTGTTAATTTCCTTTTTTTGAAGCACTAGGGATTAAACCCATGGCCTTAGCACGGAACCATAGTCCACATTTGTTTGTTTGTTTGTATCTGATATCAGATCTCCATAAGTTGTGAATTTGCTCAAACTGATCTCAAATTTATGACTCTTTTGCCTGAGCTTCCTAGGATGCTTGGGTTATAGGTGTGCACCACCACACCAAGCATGTTTCTGAATTGAATGAGGACTGAACAATGATAACTATAAAGTGTAATTATGACTAAGGTATTTTGATGTAGGCCTCAAATGAAATGCAAAGAGAAATAATGTGCTTACTATTATTGTTTTGTTTTGCTCTATGTCACAGCCCTATTTGTTTCAAAGAACAATTTGCATATAGATTGAACTTATTTTTTTAACTTTTTCTCTTATATACAAATGAATGGAATAGATGCCATTAGGAGTATTTTTCCTAATTAAAATATGACGTGAGTTTATTAAAATAAAAATTATCCAACTTTGACCTCAGTATTGGAAATTAATCACACATGTATAGGATGTACTGTATTTAACATTTAACTAACGAATTTAAAAGTCTCAATATGCAAATTCATGTATAAATTTTAAGAGAGCTAATTGATGAACTACCTAAGATAAACTATTTTTAAACAAGTTTTCGAAATATGATTTACATGCAAATATATTATGTGCTAAGTTCAGCTATTTCTTGTCTATTTAATAAGCAAGCTTTTCAAAAGAGGCCTACTCAGCAATCCTGTTCGCTGCTAGTTTGGTGGGTATTATTGATTTTACTTCTAAATCAATTACACTTAAAAAATGAGGGAACATATCCAAGCATTATCTTCCTCAGTACGTAACTCTTAAAGTCTCCGTGCTTCCTTAATGATCCTATCATGATTTAAAACCTGTTTAAATATTTTCATCTGGAACTCTTTTCACATGCTGTGAAATACTATTCATAGTAGGAACTGGTTACAATTTAGTTTTGATTTGAAAATCACAGACCTTTAGGAACCAAGTGTTTAAATGAAGGATCTGTGGCTCTTGGTCAAACACTGCTTCACAAGGGATGTCTGATACACAAGTAACTTTCTGTAAAGCAGTCTTCCACAAGGCATTCATATTACATACTTCATTAGTTGGCATCGCATGTAGTTTCTCACACTTTTCCAATTTTAAACATAATTAGCTGGGTGGATTACTTGCATTTTGAATCTGCACTAAATGCATGCCACCAATGACATAATGTCTTTGATTTGGGGTTGCAAATGTGATTCCCCTCTTAGGTTCTAGAAAGGGAATGGTAGATTCTCCTACGGTATGTCAAAATTTTCTTCTGTGGTGTTTTGTGTAGAATGTCTTGAACTTAGGGATTTTTGTTTTATGCTCAAAACATGTATATTACAACCTTAGAGGAAATGCTGTTCTTATTTAATTATTTTCCTCTCATGACCAATCCCATTACTTCCTCCAAAGTAGGAGTGTGAATCCGCTTATTAAATATCTGACATTTTAAATATTTCCTTATGCCTATGAACATATCTCATTCGTTTCTGTTGTTTTTTTTTCCTTATACCCTCTGCCTCTGTGCAGATCCAAATCATTTCACAACACTCAAACATGCACTCCTCTAGAAGTACAGACAAAATAAGAATCCTACATTATAAAAGAGAGGGCCTGGGATACAGCTCTGTGTCATGGTGCCTGCCTCACAAGTGTGAGGTCCTGAGTTCAATTCCTGGTACTGAAAAGAAAACAAAGAAAAAGGAAAAGAAAATAGAGGGCCCGTTGTTCCATTTTCTTGGATCATGTAAAAAATGCATTTTCAGTGTTTGCAGCAGCCTCCACACTGTCTGCCCGAATGGCTGTACTAATTTCCCCTATCACCATTGGTGTGCAAGGTTTCCTGAGCTCCACACTCTCATGCACATCATAGCCCATCGCACTGCAGTGAACGAATATGCAGCGGTGGTGTAAGCACATTTCCACAATAAGTAGCAATGCGAGGTCTTTTTGCTCATGCTTTTGGGTCACTTGTATTTTTTTTCTCTCAAGAAATATCTCTTTGAGTCTCCTACTCATTTTTTAAACAAGCTGCTTTGTATTGATTTGGTAGATTTTTGTGTTTGTTTTGAGCACGTTTTTTAACCTTTGAGCTTTAAAATTC
This sequence comes from Octodon degus, assembly GCF_000260255.1. Taxonomy (NCBI): domain Eukaryota; kingdom Metazoa; phylum Chordata; class Mammalia; order Rodentia; family Octodontidae; genus Octodon; species Octodon degus. Next base: position 987,531 of record NW_004524793.1, read on the forward strand.
CTTCTATATTCCTCACATTGATTCTCTGTCAGACCTTCTCCTATTCTATGCATTCAGCTTGCACCACATCAACAATTTTCTATGCTGAGCAGAAGCAGTCTAGTTTAATACCTCTTGTCTATGTTTGCCTTTTTTTCTGTGTATTTGATGTCTTGTCCAAAAACATCGAGATGTCTTGAAGCATTATGTCTAAATTTCGTTCTAGTAGTCTCCTAGTTTTAAGATATATCCTAAGTCTTTCATACATTTTGTATTGATTTTTGCACATGGTAAGAGGTATGGTTTTAGCTTCATTCCTTGGCAAGTGCATATCCAATTTTCCCAGCATGATTTGTTGAATACGTGATGCTTTCTTCAAAGACTATTCTCAGCACTTTTGGTTGTACATACATAGTTCTACTTCTAGGATTTCTATTCTATTCATTTTTTGTTGTTGTTGTTTTTTCCTGTTTTATGCCATTGCTAGGGTTTTTTTTATTACTTTGATTTTATAGTACATTTTGAAGTTGAAAAGTGTGTCGCTTCCTGCTTTGCTTTTTATTTTAATTTTTAACATGCTTCTATTACATAATGATTATATTCACATTAAAGAGTTGTTAAATGAGCAAAAGAACCTCTTTGTTATTTTTTAAAAACCCCTTCTGCTGTGTTCTTTTTTCCTTTCCTCTATCCCTGGGTCCCCTTTTCATTTGCAAAACATCTGCCTCCCTATTTCCTAATAGTATTTTTTTAAATTTTACTCTTTTATGTAAATTTTGGTTTTTATATAGGAGAAATCAAATACCATGAGTGTGTGTCTAATTTATTTCACTAAATATAATGTAGTCTGGAAGAATACCATTTTTACAAGTTATCCCAAACTTTACTCTATAGCACAACAGTACTCTTCTGTGTATTAAAACCTCCTTTTCTTTATCCATTCATCTGCTCATGGACATACAGCCTACTTTCAAGATTTAGCCACTATGAATGGCACTGTTCTAAGTATGGATATGCGTTTATCACTATGTAGGAAGCTCAGGAAGAAAACTAGAAGAGAAATATCAACATCAAATGAAAATTCTATGTTTAGTTTCTGAGGTGTCTCCATCGTGCCATGGTGATTGTGCTAATCTACACTGTCACCAGCAGTGTAAAAGGGTGTCTTCTACCCTGAAGCCTCAAAAACATTTGTTATTTTTGATTGCTTGATGAAAGTCGTATTTTCCTAGAGTAATACAAAATCTCAGTACTGCTTTGATTTGCATTTCTCTAATGACCAGAGATTTTGAACA
>NW_004524793.1:988904-1008786 GCF_000260255.1 Octodon degus
ATTTAATACTTTGTGTTTTTTATATATTTAAAACTTGTCATCTGTTTAAATTATAACTGCAAAAATTATTTCCATGTTGTAGATTGTCTCTTAGTGTTTTATTTTTGTTTTTGTTTTTTGCCATGCAAAAAATTTTAGTTTCTCATACACTCATTTGTTGGTGCTTCATTTTGTATTTTCTACAACTGAAGTTTTGTTAAAAGTCCTTGCCTATGCCTATATCTTCAAGAATTTTACCTATTTTATCCTCCAGCAGAGTAAGTGTTTCTGTTTTAATATGTGGGTCTTAAATCTCTTTTGGTGTTAATTCAGTAGTACATCACAATCCGTATACATCTGGATTCAATCTCCTGCATGCGTAGAACCTGCTTTACCAGTACCAGATATTAATGGGCCTATCTTATCTCTTGATAATGTTTTGGATGCTCTGACAAATATCAGGCAGCTGAATGTGACCAGAGCAACTTCTGCATCTTCTGTTCCTCACTAGTAATCCACATGTTTGTTTTTGCAGCAGTACCATGCAGATTTTATTATCCCTGTAGCTTTGTAATATAACCTGAAATTTGGGATTGTGATGACTCCTGATTTGCTCTTGTTACCATGATTGCTTCTACTATTCTTGGTCTCATCTGGTTCTATTTAAATTTTAGGATAGTTTACTTTAATTCTGTGAGTGTGGGTTTTGTTTTTTTTATTGGGATTTCATTAGATCTATATACACATTTTTGAATTGTGGCTATTTTGACAATATTTGGCCTGACTAGACACAAACAGTACATCTTTACATTCTCTGATGTTCTATTTGAGCTTCATTTTCAGAGATGTATAGTTTTTATTGTATGTATTTTTCACTTTTTGTTGTGTTAATTCATAATAAATTTTGCATTATTATTATTCTTTTTTTTTGTTGGAACTGGAGATTGAACTCTGGCCCTTTCACTTGCCAGGCAAATATTTATTTTACTGAGCTATCTTCCCGACCCTTTTTTCTTGAATTATTATTATTAATAATATTGTTTTCATAATTTCTTTCCTTGTGAATTAATTAGTGGTAGTCAAGATTGCTATTGAATTTTTATGTAGATTTTGTTTCCTGGTACATTGGTGATTAGTACTAGGAATCTCTGGGTGGGATTTTTTTTTTTACTCTTGTATGTAAAGAGTTATATAACTTGTAAACAAAGACAATTTAACTTCTTTTCTATACATATTCTTTTTGCATTTTTCAAGTTCTGACTACTCTATTAAACAGAGTTGTTGAGAGTAGACAATTTGCCTTCTAATTTATAAGAAAAATTTTCAGTTTGTCCCTACTTAATATTTGTTGGAAATAATTTTGTTATAAATGACTTTTATTAGTTTAAGCTTAAGTTACTGTATGTCTATTTCATCAATATTCTCATCAGGGATAGGTTTTTAATTTTAGCAAAAAAAGGTCCCGGGGTCAACGAAAAAAATAAGCCAATTTTGTTCTTATTTCTGTTCATGTGACATACATCATGTATTGATTTATATATGTTGAACTATCTTTGCATCACTGAGATGCCACCTCCTTGGTCATGGTGTATTATCTTTTTAATGATGTGTTTCATTCTATTTTCCAAATCTTCTTGAGGATCTTTGCATATTAGAAAGATCTGTCTGTTAATTTAATTTTTAGTTGAGTCCTTTTCTTCTTTTGGAATCAAGGTAATGCTAGCTTGCAAGAATGAGTTTGGCAATATTCCTGTATGCCCCTGCCCTTTAAATTTCATTAAGGTATTTGAAGAGTTTGGGCATTAGATCTTCCCTAAAGCCCCTGTGGATTTCAGTAGTGAATCTTATTTTGGAATGCTTGTTGTGTGGTTATGAGCTTCTTAATGTACTCTGTCTCTCATGAAATACCTCATTTCTTCATAAGTTGTGAAAGATATTTCTGCAGGATAAATTAATCTGGGTTGAAAGTTATTTTTTTACTAGGCTTGAAGCTCTTCACTCCAAGTTTTCCTTGCCTTTACGGTATGTGTTGATATGTCTGATATAATTCTAATTGGTTTCTCTTTATAAGGAAACTACTGCTTTTCTTTAACAGCTTTTGAGTCTACCATGGTGTTTGACTTCTGAGATTCTGACTATGATATGTTATGTGGAAGTTGTTTTGTGATTATGGCTTTGTGAGTTTGTAAAAGCATATACTTATAAATTATTCCTTGTTCTTGGAAAGCTTTCTGCTAAGGACCCCTCTCTGCAGGCTGTTTATGCCATTTCTTCTGTCTTCTGATTTTTCAATAATTCCCATTAACCTTATGTTAGTTTTCTTTGGGTCATATAGTAACTGTTGGGTCTATTTTTCATGATCTGTTGTTTTTAATGTATTTCTTAATCCATGATCACCACATAATCCCTGTGTCCTGGTTCTGACACTGCACCATCACATTAGTTATTTCTATTGTATTAGTCACTTCTGTTGCTCATTCATTCAAAAAATTTATCTCTTAGATTTTTGTTTGGTATGTATTCATGGATTCTGTTTATTTGCTAAACTTTCCATACTTATTTAGTGTTATTTTTTCTAGATCAACCTGTTTTGTATTAGTGTCTTCTGTAACATAGTTTTTCTTATTATGTCCAATATTTTAGAGCTCCTGAGAAGTTTACTAATTTGTTTTTTGTCTCTTATTTTGTCACTTTGCGTAATTTGACTGTTGGCTATTGATTTCCTCCCATCAATAGCCACGGATCAGTCACGGGAGAATCGTGATATCCTTAAGGCATTTTCCTGCTTCATATTTTCACATTTCTATTGTATTATTTTTTGTATGTGTTGAGGGTCAAGGGTCAATTATATTGGAAAGATTTATTAGTAGAACAGAAATATCTTTAGTTAGCGTCTGCTTTTCAATGATGTGCTCTGAGCAGGGCTCCCTTCAGCTCTATCTCACAATCTGACCACCTCTCCTAATTTGTGGATTTGAGGACACAGTGTAATTGACCAAACATACAGTTAACTGAAAAAAAGAGCCACAGTATTATTTACCCCAAAACAAACTAGGTAGCATATGCACTAAAAAGACTTTAACAGAAATGACTGTCATGGGCCAGGGAGATAGCTCAGTGAACTGAAGCACCTGTTTAGGCAAGCACAAGAACTGCAGTTCAATCCCAGCACCACATGCCACTCCAGCTCTACCTCCAAGGTGCACTAAGCTGGCCAGAGTCCGGGCATTGGTGGCACATGCCTGTAATCCCAGTGCTTGGGAGGCTGAAAGCAGGAGCATCACCATGAGTCTGAGCTGCAAAGTGAGACAGACCCTGCAGCAACCAAATACATAAAAATTTAAAAAAGAAAAAAAAAATGATTGCCACACTGACAACAACAAAATCAGCAATTAATAGAGCCAAAGAAAAACTGAATATTGACACACCATAAGAATGAGGAGGGCTGGGGAGATAACTCAGTAGAATTAGCGCTTGCCTGGCAAGCGCAAGGGTCTGAGTTCAATCCCCGGTTCCACAAAAAAAAAGAACGAGGAAAAGTTCACTTGCACTAACTTCAGTAGAAAATGGAAAACAATAAACAAGAAATGAGAAAAACAGAAAACAAAATTTAAATACAGAAGAAAAAAGGGCATGAGATTGTGAGGTGCCCTCCCATATATTCTTTTGTCTCTATTCCCCAGGTTGAGGTGGTTGTCCAAGATAAAATGTATCCTTGCTCAAAGACACAGGAAAAAATGGCTAGATATGAGCAGTGAGGTGAGAATTAGGGATCAATAGTCTGCTGTAGTTTAAGTCAGTAATTTAAGTCCCAACACTCTTTGAAAACTGTATACAACTGGCCTGGCCTCTTAATAAGGAGGACAGGGCCCTATGTCTTCCAAAGCCTGAGTTTAACCTTACTGGAGGGTTATATCGAGCTTGTGTCCTCTTTGTGACTGTTGTGACCATTTGTACCCAGGCACTGTGGTAGGATAAGCTCAGAACCCCTGAAGTATAGTTCTTCTGTAGCTCAGTTCAGCCAATATCCCTTTCCCAAAATGTACTTGATCATTGTAAAGATTGCAAATGCTGCACTGAATGGCTTCAGTTCTAATCTTCCATGCAGCAGTTGTTACTTTCAGAGCAAAACCCTATGATTTTGTTTTGTTTTGTTTCACTTTCAATGTCTCCAGGTTTACCATGTGTTATAGGAGACAAGTCTCCGTGCCGGGATCCCTGGTTAGATTTCTGGGTATTTCCATTCTTTTCTATGTGCTTTGTTCTGTTCCTCCAGCTTCTCTGTATTTGGTAGTTTTCTTGTCATCTTCCTCCCAATTCCTTGAAATTTATTTATTTTTCTCCTTTCCTTAAGTTATTGTTTTCCAATATCTCCAATCTTGGTCTCAGATAGGTTGTATGAGTGATTAGTGTCACTCTATATGTCCAAAGTAGTATCAGCACTATCACAAGCACAGGCACCTCTGTGCAGAATGAGACCACATTTGCTGAGGAGTAGGACATGATAATACAATGTAGGCTGAATAAGATAGCATGTGCAAGACTTTGGCCTCAAACTACATGATGAGCTGCTGAAGCCTAACAGTCAGCAAATACAGGAATTTTAATCATCAGACACACGTTCAGATGGACATCCTCTAAGAATCTTGTGCCAAGGATGATACTGAGTCCCCACATATCACATGTCTAATGCACAATTCTGTAAACCTGACCATAGGTCTGTGACTGTGAATAAGGTGTCTGAGGCTACATATGCCCTCTAAAGAGGTATGTGAAGGTGCGTCTTTTTGTAGGTATTATCTTGATTTTCATTCTGAACAACCCAACAATTATAGGTTTAAAATAATCCTAAACTTGAATTGCTCTTAAGTGCTGACCCAGAGACGAGATATCCAACCTAACTGCTCAGAAAATCTGGACTCAGACAATACTAAATGATGAAAGAGTGGAATTTATTGGATTCCAATTTATTTTACAGGAAGTATACTGACGACTTAGAATTTCTGGAAATACAAGCAGAAGCAAAATCATATTAGGAAGACTGGAATAAATCCTTGATGCTTCAATGCTCAGATTTTGTTCAACAATCATCTAGAGGTTTCAGTAGACCATTACTTCATATAATGGTCAAAATAAGGTGTCAAATACTGGACAAAACAGTGATCACTATGTGAGACCTCTCAGATGAAAAATTTATAACATATATTTTAAGGAATAATGCAGAAATAAGTCAGTATTTTAGAAGAGAAATGTCATGAGCATAAACAAGTCTTTTTAACAAAAATGCCTGAGTTGATATATTTAGAAGTAAAAGTATATATTTATAAGTAAAGCAGTAAGTAAAATTGTAAACAAGAAAGGGGAACCAATAGCAGGATCTATAGAACAAAAGAGACAATTAATGAGCTTGAAAACAGGCTATTTGAACATATATATTTTGACAGAAAAATAAACATTAAAAAACCAAAGGAATAAACAAGGCTAACAGGAATCTAGTGATAGAAATAAGAAAAAAGTTATTGGAGTTCAGGAAGACTTGAGAATGCCAAAAGGTAGAAAGCTTATTTGAGAAATAATAACATAAAACTTCCCCAACTGAGAAATGGCTACATATATCCAGGTACAGGTGGATAAAAGATCACTAGTCAAATTTAACTCAATTTCATCAACTCCAAGATATTTTTAATCAAGCTTAGGAAAGTAAAAGATAAAGAAAAAAGTATCAAGGATTCAACAGAAATGAAACAAATAACACAATGGTGTGTCCCAATTCACCTGACAGCTGACAGACAGAGTGGCAAGAGATTTTCATAGTTCTGAAGAGGAAGCTGCCAACTAAGAATACAGAACCCAGAAAAGCTATTTTTTAAAAATGAAAGGAAGATTATGACGAAGGCTGACAGATATCTCCACTAGATGTATCCTCCAAGAAATGCTAGGAGATAAAATATATGAAAACAACATTGATGTTGAGAGTATGTAAGTAAGTCTATGTAAGAGAAAGGAAGGTGGCTTAGACACTGTCTCATTACTGAGACAAAACACCAACACCACAAGTTAAAGGAGTAAAAGGTTTACTTTGACTCACAGTTTGAAGAGGTTTCAGTTTACAGTTGGTTGGGTCCAAGATAAGGCAGCACGGCAGAGAGCAAGAGCAGAGGAGAAACAGTGAATGGCATAGCAGTAAGCAAGAGTCTTTCTTTCCCTTTTTATTCCATCCATGCTACAAGCCTGTGGGTTGGTGCCACCCACACCAACTGGCAAAGGCATTGCCCATACTAACAAATATGCTAAGCTAATAAGTGTACTGACCCAGTTATCACGAACCTCTAATCCAGCCACATCCTGAGAGTCCCACCTATGAGCACATGAGGCTTTGGAGGAATCTTATATGAGCCATAGAGGAAGGGATGGGGCAAGTCACTAGTGAGTATAGTACTAAGTTGAAAGTAGATATGCTCAAGAAGGTTCTGATGTGTTACTGCACAGTAGAGTGACAATATAAAAATAAAATCAACTCCACATTTTTGGAAGCCAGGAGAGAAGATTTTGAAAATTTTCACCATAAAAAAGTGATAAAAATTTGAAGACATAAAGATGTAGACCTCAAGTGTGTGTGTGTGTGTGTGTGTGTGTGTGTGTGTGTGTGTGTGTGATGCTTTTAGATATTGTGTTAAAATGAGGTAAATTTGAAATTATACAATAAACTCAGAAATGAAGTGCTCAAATTTCTTCCAGCCCCTACATTTGTAGTCCCTTTCACATCTCTACTTCATTTCTAAGTCACAAATGATGGGTTATTGGTTTGTTACTGGTTTTGATTACAGTTCTTTTCTGAGATTGAACTGGTACTGTGTTTAGGCAGTTACTGATTTGCTTAGTTCTTGCCAGTTTCCTATTCATAAGATCTATGCTAGCTTCTTCTGACTTTCTACATGCAAATTGTTCCATCTGTTCTCTTTCTCATGTCCTAGCAAAAATATCACCCAAAATTTCTCTTTCATAGAACCCAGACATCAGAGCTGATTCCCTTGTTCATTAATATTATCTTCAGTTAAATCTTTGTTTCATTGACACCATTATTTGGGGACATGATTTTTCTAAAACTGGACACAATATGTACAGAGTATAAAAGAAGCTCAGGTTTCCCTATAGACTTAAGGACTCAATAACTTAGCACTTAGGCCAGTGAAAAGCAAAGATCATGGTATGGAACAAAAAGTCAACCAAGTTGAAGTATAGTTTTTATAATTAATTGTATAGTCTGCATTATTTAGGACCAGATGAATAATCATTTTATCAAACAACATTTTTCAAATGAAAGGTATCAATCACCAAGCATTGTGTAGTAAATTACCCTAGTAATCTGAAAAAGTTCTGGTTTTGTGTGTAGACAAATTTACTAAACAAGAAAAGGAAAAATTAAGGAATGTTCTTATGTAGACTTTACATGACCATCAACCGGATTACAGTTTTGTGTCAGATCTAAAATGATAGACTTAAAGCAAAATCAAATAAGAGCTATGAGCAATTTTGAGTTTGATTCACTAAGGTTTTAAAAACAACTATATTGGAAGACAAAGTCATCAGGGAAACTAAATTGACCTTGAAAAAGGTCTAGTATAAAAATGGAAATGACACTCGAGAAACAATGTGTTCAAATGATCCAATGTGTTGTGACAACAACCAGTACAAGTTTTGTAAGACAGAAAGAAAATGAGCCTGTATATCTCAACATTGTAATTAGTTTTATCTGTTAAACTGATATTGATGAAAAGGATCTAGATTTGTGATATTCAAAATATATGGTCATTGAATGGAATGTAAATTTCATTGAGGAAACTGAAGGAAGGAGTGTGGTGGGAGATGTTGGACGGAGAACAAACTTCCCCGGCTGCTTTCCTGCACTGGCCTAGTGGGTACCTTGTGACACTGTGTCTCATTTTGTTTGAAACATGACTTTAGCAGGTTGAAATACTGAAAGTTATAGATAAAATGATAAAATCATGAAACCTAGAGATGGAAAGCATCTTTGAAATCTGCAAACTTTTCAAATAAATTTCCACCTGTCTGAAAAGAATGTTTGGAATAAATTTGAAGTTAAATAAATCTTTTGGAAACATTAAATTGTAAAAAGAAGATCTACACATAGATATTTTTTTCTAAAAACTAACAGCTTGATAACAGAGGAGAGACTAACACTGAAGTTTTGTATTTCTGGAAATACTTCTCATTTGTTAACATTTCTCCTTTTGACATTGTTTGAAATAAAAATTTTATTTCATGAAACTGGTCAACAGATCTCAATATAAAATTAATTTTAAAAACCTAAATTGAATAATTAGATAATTAAATTATAATCTCCAAACTAATCAACAGTTCTCAAAATAAAATGAATTCTAAAAACTTAAATTGAATAGTTAAGTACTTAAATTTTAATCTCAGAACTAGACTTCATCAACAATAAATATCATTATTTTTTCTGCATTTTCATGGTGCCCTGCATATATGAGTCAAGTTGAGCGCTCATACATTGTTCCGTATCTCCAGTCCTATGGTTATCCCCAGTTGTTCAAATTTGATTTATCGACCAGCTCCAATATTTTCAGTCACAGTTCAAGAGAAACACTACCAACATTTGCATATATCATAAAAACTACCTTAATCTATCCAAAGGTGAATTATTTTCCCATTTTATTGTAAACATAGGGGGCATCTGTTCTCATTAACACATTGTCAAGTATCAAATTCTGACTATTGTCAGACTAATCTCCTGACATCAAAATTTCCCCTCAGTGTGTTCTGTATAAATTTCTAGCACTTTACAAAGAAAATGGCCATCAAACAGTCAAACCACCATTATTTCCCAGGTACAATTGATGTACAAGACAACAGACTAGAAGTTGAGAAATTAAACACCAAAGAAGGTACCACTCTAATGCCTTCCTTAGGACTACCTTAAAATGTAAGGGAAAGAAATTTCACTATAGAAAATATTTTGGAACAGTGACTATGCAATCTACAAATGAGGGCCAGCCAAATTGTGAACTGACACAATGCAGAAAGAAGAAGATACATGGTATAAGTTATATGTCATGGTATAAAGTGTGTTTCATTTTCATCTACCCATATCCACCTATGTACAGAGCTCTATCCCCAGACAACACTGCTGGATGGCACTGCCTCTGCGTTCTTCGTCGGTCTTGATGTCAGCTTGGTACATTTATCTTGTAAATGTTCCTTTCCAACCAAGTAATCTTTCATTCTAGTGTCATTATTTTGATGTGAATTTCAAGTTTCTGATGGGTAGCACAAGCAGACCCAGGACACTTGCCAACCTCTATCTTTGCTTAGGGAAAAACTCTTGTACCTTAGATAGCTATTAAATTGAGCTAGAATTTTCTTCCAGTATGGACTGAAAAAACAAACAATCTCGCACACGCAATTTTCTGAAGTTCACTGGCATTTAGTGTCAGTGAGAGGTTAGATCAGAAGAATAAAATTACCACCTCCAGAAAGCCTTCATTAACATATTCCTAATGTTGTTAATATAAGAAACACCTTTTACAACAATGTGCTTCATATTACCATAACTCTTTCATGTTTGTTCTGTCTAATTATCAGTTTATTAATTAGAAGGATGAAAACCTTAAAGAAATGGGATACCAAGGTCATTCCATTTAAGGCAGTATAAAGGCAAAGTTCATTTCAAAGGTAATGTAAATCTCTTGTCTTACAGGAAATATAGGGTAGGCACTTGTTTTAGTTGATTATGGCTATTATTAAAACTACCATTAAGTAGGGGACTTACAAATAACAGAAATTTATTTCTCATGATTTTCGAGGCTGAGAATTCAGGTTCCAACATGACACACAGCGTGATACCCTCTCCTAGCTGGTGCTTCCTTTATGCACTCACATGAAGGAAAGTGCTAGCCAGCCCCTGGAGGACACTTATGAGGACAACCACTCCATTCCTGAGGGTTCTTCCATTACTTCCCTCATGACTTAGTCATTTCCCAAGGCATGACCCAACACTGTCACCTTGGAGGTCAATATTTCCTTTCATGGCTGAGGGGGACATTCAGACCACCACAAAGTGGCACATGCCGGACAAGCTCTGCAAAGTAGGAGGGGCAACTTTGTAACAGCATAGAAGAGTCAGGACAGATTTCAACTGTGGACCACCAACATTGGCACACCAACAAAAAGACAAAAAGGAAAGATATTGTCATGGAATAGAAATTTATCATTAATAGACAATGATCCTGATCACCACTACCTCCAAAATATTGTAACTTTCTGGGACAGAAAACTAATACCATCAGAACTGATTTGTTGCATAAGAAGAACAAGGATGAGAAGAAGAAATGGAAAGAGACAGCACAAGTGAAAAAGAAGAAAAGAAAAAACAATATTCATATTCAATTCTAAGTACTAGTGCAAACTTAGATGAACCTGATAACAATTTCCTCATTAACTAATTAGAACTTCACAAAACTTATGGCCAGTCTCTCTTGCATTATCAGCTCTTTCTGTAAATTGATGCTGCCCTGAATGAAACTTCCTGCCTCACTTTCATTCTGTACTTCTTTCTATGTGTTCAGCCACAGTCTTGCAAATTATCATAATAAAAATTGATTTCATGATATCTTCTGTAATATTGCTTTCTTTTATTATTCTAGCTAATTCAGCAATTGATATATACAATCTTAAGTCTATGATTCTCAGATAGCTGTATTTAATTAGCATAAAATGTTAAGGTATGAAGAGTGATTTTTCATTTATAATTTGCAGAAAGTGGTACCAATTTCCGATTTATGTGACTAAAAAGATTTGAAAACTAGACACATGAAATTAAACAAATTAGATTGAGTTAAATTATCAAAGCAAATAATCCATAGCTAAATTGATACACAAATGACTGAAGTTTTTAAAGCTCTGTCACAGTTTTAGAATACTCTATGTACTCTGCTATCTGCCACCTTTTCATCACCAGTGCTGTCTTTATTCCTTTTAATCTTGTACTCCATTCATTCTTATAATCCCTTTCAAACATTCTGTGATGTATCTTTCTAAGTCTTCCCAAGGACATGTACTGTTTCAAGTTAACTCTTCAACATCCAACATCTTCATCCTCATTATTTTCCAAGGGAATATCAGCCCTTCTTTTAAGTGTCATTAATATCCATTTTCTTCCAATGATTCTTCTTAAATATTAACTTACCTTCCTTTGTTCTTAATATGTTAAGACATGTTTGAATCTTTCTTATCTCTCTGGATGCTTAGTACAATGTCTGAATCAAACTTGGAGTTAGCAGATGTCTCCTAAATGAGTAATTACTTTTCCATATTAGAAATTAGTGTTTTATGCATTAGAGCCATTGGTAAACCTTGCCTTTCTGCACTGGCTAACAATTTCCACTTTTTTGTCCTCAATGCTGAATAGAAATTGGTACAAATCCAAAGCCCTGACAGTCTCCAGATGTTACATACAGAAACTGACAGCTCATCTTCATAGCCTATTCTTCGCTCTAGACCTCTCCATTGCATGTTCTCCTTCTATAAGAAATCTATTTCATTATATTTCAAGCACATAGAACCTTCCCCCACCTCACAGGATGTATAAATGTTATTCCAAGACCTGTGGCTCAATTGGTAGGTGCACAAATGCCCATTCCCTTTCAATGTCTATGCCAAGGATGTTGGAGCATAATTTAGTTTAACACTCCACACGAGGTCGAAATATTTGCCAATGCTTGTGCTTTTTGGAAGAGAATCGTAAGTTTTAGTGCACAGCATTGCATCAATTATTTATAATTAGTCTTTGGCATTTAAAATCAGACCATTTTAGTCTTGACTATGGCTTTGAATAACCTCCTTACATTTGTAATCTTTTGTCAAAAATCCTGGTTATCATTCGATCCACAGGGATCTTGGCCATCCTTTTCTTCCATGAGATATCACACTGGTCTATTATGCGATGACATTATGCAAATCAGATCCAGTGAGCAAAAAGTAGCATCAACTCCAAATCTAGAGCTGGAATATGTGTGCATCCAAGAGTGGGAAACAAATAATGTATTTCCTAGTCCCCAGGATGTTTATGGAGTAACCCAAGAAATGGCAATTTGTGGAAGCCCCAGAGAAACAGAGTCCTCTGAAGCAAGTACGGGTGTTATGCAAGATGCTGTCACATAACTCCCACAATCTAGCAGATCCAATAGTGCTTGATGTGTAGGTAGTAGCTGGGGATGCCACTTGCAGCCCATGCCAGGCTTCTATAGACAAATTTCTGAACAAGTTCTTAGGGTTTTTGAGCAGAGTTCTGCAGAGGAAAATTCCACTGAGAAAATGTTTTGGTTTCCCACCAGAACTTAGTAGCCAAATGTCCACCAGAAGTTACTATGTTGGAGCTGGAGAGATGGCTCAGTGGAATAAGTGCTTCCCTGGCAAGCGCAAGGGTCTGAGTTCAATCCCCAGTTCCACAAAAGAAAAAAAAAAAGGTACTATGTTAAAATGGGACTTGGCCTAACCTTCCTCTGATGAGCTGGTTGCTGTTAGACCCCCCAGAATCTTACAGTTGGGCATGTAAAATATCACTGCATCATCAACTGAAAGTAGCTTGTACATGGTGATTGCTGGGTAGGGTTTGAAGACACAATTAAATTACATGAACAAATAGCCTAAATATCAGTGGCCCTAAGTCCAGGCACAGTATTTTCTCTCTCTTTCCTTGTACTTAATGCTTTCTGGTGATTCTTTGAAAGCCAATAGAGAGAAAAAGAGAAGACTGTGACACTACTTACAATTGTGCTGTATTATATGTAGCAAGGAAAACTTTGACAGGTGTGACAAGAGCCTCTTTCTGGGACACCCTGAAAGGACAGTGCTCAAAGAAAGTCTCCTATTGGTTAGAACATCTAACATTTTTCACTTTCCTTCAAAGGAGAAGCAGTAACATGTAATTATACTCATTCTTGGGGTGTGTCTGATGGTTTGGCTAGATGGACAGGAATTTAGAAAGAACCAAGAAATCAGTGACAGAAATTTGAAAAGCAATATATACAGTTATATCTTCCCCACATGCTTTTATCCAAATATTCAGTTCTTCCCCAAGATCACCCTTTATCTATTTAAGAAATATATATATATATATATATATATATATATATATATATGTGTGTGTGTGTGTGTGTGTGTGTATAATATCACAGCCTAGCACACAAGGAAATATTGGTTGATTAAATATAATCTTTATTTTGTATCTAATTTTGCTTTTAAATGTATGTTTGTAATCATCTGATTAATGTAGTACATGCAAGAAACATGATGCTGTCTGCATCCTATGTGAAATTCTTTTGAAGAAATTCAAAGAGATAGGATCACCTACTCTGTTAATATCAGTCAACTTCTTTATACATTCAGCTGCATATTTGCACAGTGAACTCGTGAACAAAATGGGAGAAACAGAAGTTTTCATAAATTCAGCAACAAGGACTCCTGCACATCCAAGCTAACCTAGCTATGGTTATCCCTAAGTGGCCACTCTGCCAACAGCCAAAGCCAGCTCTGAGTTCCTGATATGGTTCTCTTCCCCAAGAGCGATCAGCCATCTCTCTGATTCCACACAGCACAGTTTCAAATCAAGAAACTCACTTCTCAGCCCAGTATGTACAGCAAAAGGCACATGCTTGCGAAATTCATTTGCTTTGCCACTTTCTCCACCATCTTAATACAGCTGGTTTGACAGAAGAGAATGCAATTCTAAGGTCTCAGGGACGGTGACACCTAAGTGGAAAGACCTTGCAAGGCCTTCCACAGTTTGCCAGACATATACATAAACCCTCATACATCAGCAAACATATGGTATTGCTTGTGCCACACCTATGACACATAGATCCAAAAATCAAGGCATAGAAAGGTGATCAGTCTTACGCACATGCCCCTTACTATCATCCATCATACTCTACTGGCAAATAGTTTTTGCTCTTGTTCCCATAACTGTATACTCTACTGATATACATATATTAGGCCCACCAGGAGACACACATTCATTCATGGCACCAGAGCCTAAGGCAGTGGCATCTGGGCCAGATTGGACTCCTCAGGACTCTGCATCACCAGTGCATGATGGGAGGCAGGAGGCAGGAGGTTACTGTGCTGACTGGAATGCTTGTTCCTGACTGCTAAAGGGAAGTTGGACTGTTAGTCCACAATAGAACTAAAGAAGTCTGCCTGGAATACATGAAATCTGTGGAGGAATATTTTTCTGCTATGAGCTCATGGGTGACAAGATGAGGTACTCCTTAAAATAGTTAAGTATCAATCTCCTGAACCTGTGTTTAAGTTATGTTACATAGAAGAGATGAAATGAGTTGCAGAGAGACTTCATGCACTCAGCAGCTGACCTTAAAATAGGACAATTGTTCCAGGTTTCGCAGGCCCAGTAAGCACAAGAACCCTTAAAAAATGGGTTAGAGGACTGGTAAAATAGCTCGGTGGTCTCAGAGTCTGCCTGGAAAATTCAAGGAAAAGGTTTGGTCCCTGGTACCATATGCCATGTTGGTGTGCCAGCCACAGAAACTGAACATGATGGTGCAGACCTGTAATCCCAGCTGTGGGGAGGCTGAGACAGGAAGATCACTATGAGTCTGAGCTTCGTAGAAAGACCTGGTACCAAATGAATACAAGATTTTTTTTTTAAACCAGAGGAGAAAATTAGAAGTGAAGGGATCATAAAAAGAATAATACAGCTGGTTTTGAACAAAGAGGAAAGTAATTTGATAAGCCAAAGGAATTGTATAGCCTGTATAGAAATTGTAAGAGGCCATAAAATAAAGAAATATATTCTTCCCCAGAGCTTACATAAAAGAAGCCTCCTCGATACAGTGTGGTTTTTGTTGTACCCTTTTTTTTTCCTCCTAGATGGTGGGGATTGAACCCAAGACTTCTAAGCAAAATCTCTCCCCTTTTCATGCACTTTTCTTTTGAGAAAGTTCTCACTAAATTGACCAGCCTAGGATTGGACTTGAGATCCTCCTGCCTCAGCCTCTCAGAGTGCTAAGATTACAAGAGTGTATCACCACACCGGGCCTTTGTTATTCTTCTAACAGCAATATAACACACGTGTGTGTGTGTGTGTGTGTGTGTGTGTGTGTGTGTGTGTGTGTGGTGTGTAATTTAAACCCTTAAATTTGTGATAATTTGTTACAACAATAATAGAAAAATGATGTAATTACCATTACCAATACTAGGCATTTTCTTTTGCCACAATGACCATTTCATGGGAAGTCATTTCCAAATTCTATAACAAATGACCTATAAATTCAAAGAAAAACCCTAGCCACTTACCATAATGTTGTACAGAATATGTTGTATATGTTCTTAAGGGTGAAACTGAGTTGACTGCACTAGAACACTATGTGATAGTAATCGTCAGGACTTCTCTGATCTGATGATGAAACTTCGCCACCTCGCACCCAGTCTACCTACATTCTCAGTTTCAGCATCTGCCTTTAGTGTCTATTGCCTCTCTTCCCATCTACAAATGATTCACTGGAACCCACTCTCTTCCACATGACTAGGCATAGACGGACCTGGTTACTGCTCTTCTTATTTTGTGTCTAATTCCTCCCTTTGGAATAGAAACATCTTATTGTTGAACGTGACCAAGTGCCAATGCTTTCCGACACAAAATTATCAACAAGACCGGCCAAAAAAAGTACCGTTCATTGTCCCCTACCCTGTCACACACTTGGACCTTGGGAAGAGATGCTCAATAATATTAGTACACTACTTCATGCATCAATTTGTCATCCATCCTAATGTTTTTCATTTAGCCACGTGCACAGTGATACCTCCCAAAGGCAACTGGTGACCTCTCACACTTTATATCAAATGAATATTCTTGGAACAATTGGAAACCCTGACTTCTTCCACACTTGTCTTTTATCCAAACATTCAGAAACATTTGGTTCTTCATCAAGACCATCCTTTATCTATTTAAGATATATATATATATCTAGACTGGCACACAGGGATGTATTGGCTGATTAAGTGTAATCTTTATTTTGTTTTTTAATTTTGTTTTTAATTGTTTGTTTATAGCTATCTGATTAATGTCTACCTCATGAAAATGTAAGCTACTGGATTGTGTAGGCTTATGCTTGTTTTTGCTTAGCATTATAATCTTAATTCTAAAATTATTGCTAAAGATAATCCCAAGGAAATTGATAAGCACTCAAAATATTTATTGAGTAAATAAGTTTTAAAGAATATATACATATACACAGACAAAAGCATGGCAAATCAGTAGTCATAATATTTACTGAGAGATAATAGGTGAGGAGCGGCTGCCAAATACTTTGTGTGTTCTCTGTTATTAAAGGATGTATTTGCATGTGAATGACCCAACAAAAACAGAATATTTCACCACACAAGGGAGAAAACAGACACTTTAGAAAAGGCAAGGAAATTATCTGAGACCTTTGCAATAAGATGGAAAATTGCAGATAAAAACTTATACCTATTTAGCCCCAGTCCATGTTATATTGTTCCTTATCTACCCTATTTAAGATTCTGATGCTGTGATCATCATGTTCTTTCTCTAATTTTGATTTTTAAAATGTTGTCTTAAACTATTGGTTACTTTTGTGTTGTTGTCTTATTTTGTGGAGCCCCCCCTAAATTTTGCGGCAATGCAATTATATCAGGCTGGCCTGGAGTGCACTCTTTCTGAAGCACTCAGTGAAAATGTGTATCCTAAAAGTAAGCTATACTTAGAAATCAGCATTACAGAGCAGTCCAAGGAATAATTAGAGAAACCAGTATACTTAAGTGGATGAGAAGAATGACAGCAGATTTTAATAAAGGACTCTAGTGATCTGGAGCAGCAGTAACAGAGGATTCTCAACCATAGCCAAAGGCAGGGGAGAAAGCCTGGCTTCTGAGATTCCATACACAGACACTAAGGTATGTTTACACCTGGCGCAGAATTTACTTCCAGAACCTTCTGTTGGTCTGTGCAAGTCTCAAGACTATCCTAGATTCAAGAGAAGGACAAATGTACCCTATCTCTTGATGAGAGGGCTTGAAATTTTATGGACCAGATGGGAGTTTTCTCAAGTCAGAAAACAACTCATGTGGTTTTTACACATAGTATATCACAACTAGAAAGATCTGCATACAAGAAAGGCAGCACAGTGAACATTATTACTAATGTGCGAATCATTTATTTGCAAATCTATGATAATGTAGCTGACAAAGAACTGTGGGTGATTGTTTCATTTTGCCTGTTGATGCTTCAGAGAGAACCTCATTTGATAGTTGTAGAAACTACACTTCACAATGTTCTAATTGTCTTTGGGTAAGAAGAGATGATTCTCAAGTTACAGACATTCCAAGTATTTCCATTGTTTTGCTGGATTTGTTTTTCAGTATGTATTTTTCTGATGGAAGAGAGACCCATGGCCACCCAGAAAGCCCTGTCTGCCCAGGGAAAAAGTTCATGTCCTATGTTCTTCGACCCATGTGATCATCACCTTCAGGGCCAGCAAAGGGCACAAGCATGGCAGAAATGACCACATGCTTTGAAGCAGACAGAAGTTGTCAAGGCCATTTCTATCAAAGACATGTTCTCTCCCCAACATTTACACTTACATCCAAGGTTAAATAAGAATGTTCCCGAAACACATGAGGACAGACAATGCAGATTATCCCCTGGCCTCAGCCCCCTGGACGCAGACACTGTTTTTCTGTCCAAGTCTAAAGTGAAGGAATGAATCAAGGAAGCAAGCCCTCTCAGTTTCTTGCCTCCAACTAGGTTTCATTATTAATGGAAATTGTTATTGAAAAACTTTTTCCCCCTTGTATTGTTTATATACCTGTTTAAATTCAAATTTGAGCCAGCAGCTAGGAAATAAGATTATTTGAAGTGTATAGAGAAAGTCTCATATGCTGAAGCCTGATTTATCGAGAAGCATAAACTCTGAATTATACACCTCCCACTTACTCTAAATTGAAGTGCCCACAACTTTGTGAGCTGCTCACAAGGTGTCTAATGAGTTATATGCCAGTGCTTATTTAACAAGAAAAGAAACCAAATAGAGCGTAACTGAAACCTGGGTACATTTTGTTTTTGTTTTGTTTCAGGGAGCTGTCAGATGTTTCAGTCCAATCTTAAAGTTGTTGCTTCCCTTTATTGCAAGTCGACTTTAGAATTTTAGTTACCTCTTGCTACAAAAGGTTTCAGTTTACAGAGTGGCAGGAAGAATGAAGATCGATGGTTGCTGGGTCTGGTTGGTCATACCAATTTGTACTGCAATCTAGGTACTGCGGTCTCTGAGATTTGAGTTAAATGTGTGTCTTGCAGCTTCGCAAGAAAGATGTGGTCTGCATACAGCTGTAGATCAGCCCTGCTAGTTTATCTATGGGGGAGACATCCATCAGAATCGCACACCTGGGCATTTCGGGAGTTAGGTAAAGGAAAGAGATGGGATGAGCTTAGGTAAGAAGGGAGTGAGGGAGGAAAGGAAGGAGGAAGAGAAACACGGAAGACAGAAAGGAAGAAATATGATATATTTTCTGTTTTGTTTTCTTTTTGTTTTTGGTGCCAAGAACCGAACCCAGGACTTCCAGCTTGCTAGTCAAGAATTCTACCACTGAGTTAAATCCCTAGCCCCTGTTTTCTTAAACTAGCAAAAACTTCAGCTAAAACACTCAGAGAATAAGTCCTAGTTAATTTATACCAAAATTCATGATTAACATATAAAACTTAATAATACTCTCTATTGAGTAATATTATTCAATAAATGCATGCTTAATAAGAGCTCTATAAGAGCTCAACTTCAGTACAAACAGAATATTAAACATTTGTGCACTGTATTTACTGGAATACATTTCTAATTAATACCAATTAGTTGTTTTTTATATCTTGCCTTTGAGACATTCTGCTTCTGATTTGTACTCTCCAATATTGAAATTGTGAAATACTTGCATTCTGTAGGATTCATCATTTAAGATTCTTTTTCCAAATAACCACAAAAGATTGGGCCTGAAACCAAGAGCACCTTCCTAGTTTAAAAAATTAAAAAATTAAGGAACACAAAATGTTAAGATTTTTGTTTTTAAACTTTACAAGACAACCAACCACATTTCAACTCCTGTGGTCCAATCTCTTGCTAAGCCTTTGAATAAACCATATAGCATCCTACTTTATACGTGCTATTGTTTTGTCTTCTTGTACTATGAAACCATAAGGAGAGGCTGGATTTGTAGTGAAGGAAAAAATTCACAGTACTTTTTATACATACAAAAATTTCATCACATCAGGTATGTATTAAAGTGAGGGTAGCTCCAAAGAGAATGGGGTTCACAGGCCAGAATTTCTATCCTTAGCAAAATTCAAATATGCTTCCTTGTTTACCTGTTTATTTCTAGAAGGCACGTATTCACCAAGGAAATATTTTCCTTTAAATTGAGCATGAATTTAAGTTGTTAGTGACACCTAATTCTAAAATGATCAATAATTTAGAAATAAAAAGTTCAAGTTCAAATAAGAGAAGCAGTTTTAAGATAACACTACACAGAGACTAAACATCTTTCGGAGGGAAAATGTCTTTGGATCTATAGAATGAAAATTCATATATTTATTTAACAGAGAGGAATGCTCAATGTTTACATTACCTATTAATAAAATTGTTATGTTTAAAATTTAAAACAACCTAAAAACCTTCTGTCTTTCTCCTCCAGTGTAGATTGTCCTGGGATAGCAAACAGGCCACAGAAAATCATAAAGTGGTGAGTGAATTGGGTTAAATGTAGCCACTATATCTATATCTATATCTATATCTATATCTATGTCTATGTCTATGTCTATGTCTATGTCTATGTCTATGTCTAT
>NW_004524793.1:1008886-1014411 GCF_000260255.1 Octodon degus
AATAAAGAATATCAGGGCCATGCATGCTAATTTTAATAAAAGGTTTCATTAACCCTTTCTTTAGCTTTGATTTTGTTCTTTTGACCAAAAAATAATATTCAAATCTTTGCACAAAAAGAAGAATCTTTATATACATAGTATTGAAATTTAGAATATTACTACAACAGATTTTCGATATCAATAGAAAGCTATAATCATTCTACCTGAAATGACTCCTTCTTGCATTTACAAGTGTTATTTGAAAATATTTTCTACTCAAATCATTTTGATCAAAAAGTTACCTTTGCCTGATGCCTTTCTTTGAGTATTTTTAGAATTTCATGGACTTGACTATGTAGTAATTGCTGTTTCATTGTGCATTACAACGTTATCTTCCAATAAACATGGCTTACTGAATGCACGAAAGGCGTTACTTCCAAATGTGCCTGTAAGACAGGCCATTTGCCCGTGATACGGAGGAATCTATTGTTTTTAAAACGATTTCTAACACTACCTTTTATATGTGATGGTCAGATGTTATTAAGAGATAATAATTGAATGTATAGTAGCAAAAAAGAGGTGGGGTTAGTTGAAATTACAGTTTCATCTCAAAAGAAAAGTAGTTCCAAAGAGGAAAGCTGTCAGGTGCTTGGAGTTGGGGCCTAGGTAGGTAGATTGCAAGACCACAAGAGGGCAGCAGAAGGTGCTAAACTAAGGAACACAGCTAACGCCCGCGGAATGCCCGCTGGACTGCAGGCGCTTTAATGAAGAAAGGGGTCCTAGAATGAATGTGAAAGTGAAAGGAAGAGGAAAGGAGAGAGGAAGAAAGAGAGGAAGGGAGGATAAAAGGGCGATTATAGAAAGGAAGTAAGTGAAGAAGGGGAGAAGGGAGGAGGCAAGGAGGAAAAGGAAGAAGGGGTGCCAAGAAGTGAAGGACGAGTGTGTGTGTGGGAGGGGGTATGGGTGTGTGGTGCGGTGCGGTGCAAGGTGCTGTGTGCTTTGTGAGTAGCTAATGTGTAGTCATTGGCGAATCTCCTCCTCTCACACACACAAAAAAGAGCTTTTATCTGTGTCACTATATTTCTCACATGATTCATTTACTCTTCCCTAAGTAAGTATTCCTCCATCAAAACTCTGCCCCTGTTTCTCTCTAGGCCTCACCCAGGAGCCAGCAAGTTCACTTCCATAAATTTTGTGTATTTTTTTTTGTAATGTTCAAGTATTAGTTGCCAAAGGTTATGCTTTTTAACTGTGGTCAACACACCACTACGGAGCACAAAGCCTGCATATTGATTATGCACAGTTCTGTCCAAAGAATATAGAATCCATGCAAAATAATCTGTCTTTTTCCCTATAAAGCTATTCTGTCATTTAACTGCTAAATGTTTCCCACGTTTGCTTCAGTAATATTGAATTAGGTTTAAGTTACACTCAAATTTAAATGAAGATTCAACATAGATCAACCTATTAATGCATAGATCTTCTACTTATGCATAGTAAAAGGAAGCAATTTCCAAGGGAGGAAGGTTGCATTCATTCCCACATTTTGTCTTCTTTATTTCGTAGGTGTTAAATGAAGGCATCCTTGTGAGGTCACACAGAAGCACGGGTCATACTCTAGCACACAATATGGAAATGAATCAGCTCTAGCTCTCCAGTCCTCACAATTATATCAGAAATGCAAACGTCACTGTAATTTTTCAATAGTGAATATCATTTCTGGTGTTGATTGTCTGGTCTAGAATGTCCATGAAAAGAGCAAGAAACTAAATACATCTTAAATTTCACTGATTAATGACAAGTATACTGATACACAGCAACAATCATTTGTGGATATTCGGTGGCACTGCTCTCTAGAACAGTGAGTGGAAACCATTGAAAGGGAAAATAACTCCTTATGACATAATACAGCTTTGCATTTTCTTCTTTGCACCTGTTTTCCATCAAGTGTCCTTGGCTATAACCAGGAAAATGATGGAACATTGAGCCTCAAAGTGGTAAAAAAAGGTTTCATGAACAAAGTGTATAATACATGGAGCTATAAATAGTGGCAAGATCACTATGAGAGAAAAGTAGGGCTTTGTCCAAGCCAGAACACTTACTAACTTTGAGGAAAATAATGAACACATTATATACCAGGCATTCTTCTAAGTGCTTTAGATGTATTACTCATATAGGTCTTACAGCAACCCTGTAATTTAGCCTATTGTTGCCCTTTCAATTTTATAGTTGAAGAAAATAAGACAAGGAGAGTCAAGTCATTTGCCTGAGGTCATACAACCGGAATGGGGAAAGTTTTACTGTGTCACCAGCCTTTTGTAAATGTCAGTCTCTCCAGCATGAAGTGGGGAGGATGTGAATGCTATTGTACCAAGCACAGAGCCTTCTTTCCAGCCCTTTCAATTAGCAGGGAACAGGAAGCTAAGGAAACACCTAGAGGCCAGCAGCACACGTGCAGGAAAGCAGCTGCGGGACCACAGACAAAGAGGTGGGGGTGACCTGAGTCACAGGAGAGCAGCAAAACTAGCCGAGAGGCAGTTGAACTAACTTCTGAGTTATATCCAATTTCTTTCAGATATTTTAAAATTCACACGTAAATATTCTTTATAATTTTGCATTATGTAATTTTCTGTCCCCATCCCTTAAAATGATGGAATCAAATTTTGACTGAGAATGAGGATATGCTGATTCTAGGTCTTTAACCTTATAACCAATCAATGAACCAAACTATTTATTTTTACATAAAAAGCATATATATATATATATATATATATATGATACAGATAATATGAATATTATTTCTGGTGTTGATTATCTGAGCTAGAAAGTCAAAGAAAAGAGCAAGAGAGAATATAGACCTTAAATTTACTGATTAGTGATGATACTGATAATGCAACAGCAATCATTTGTGGATATTCAGTAATACTCTCTCTAGATGAGGAACTCTAAGATTTGAAGAGGAAGATGACTATTTCGGGCATAATATGGCTTTGCCTTTTTTTCTTTGTACCATTTATGGGATATGGGTTTCAGCAGTAGGGTCTCTTTCAGTTTCATTTTTAATGATAGATAGATAGATAAATAGAGAGATAGATAGATAGATAGATAGATAGATAGATAGATAGATAGATAGATAGATTGATCAGATAATGTATATAAATTTCCATACACTAAATTCTCTTTTACCCAATTCTTTTGTTGTATGCAACATTCTGCATATTAGTAAAATTTCTGTGGCTTGGGAAAAATACTTAACATACTCAATTGAAAAGAGAAAAGATTGATTTCAAAACATGGCATCAGAAGTTTCAGCTCCCATTTGGAGCTGAAGAACATGGCAGAGAAACTGTGCTTACCTCCTGGCAGCAGAGCAAGGAACAGCATGAGAGACAGAGAGGATGGCTTACTGTTTTCTTCCAAACTTGGCCTCTAGGCACGAGACCCTCCTCTCACAGCCCATTCAACTGTGAAATCATCAGTGGGTTAGTCCACGGATGAGTTTAATGCCCCATAGTCTAATCAACCTTAGAAAGACCTACTTCTGACATATGAACCCTTGGGAGATATTTTTTATCTAAACAATAAGAGAGAGAGAGAGAGAGAGAGAGAGAGAGAGAGAGAGAGAGAGAGAGAGAGCCAGAGACAGAGACAGACTGAGCCAGAGACAAGAGACAGAAACAGAGGGACCAAGACAGAGAAACAGCAAAAGCATCATACTATAGTTGATTCCAGTGAAGCACCTCTGTATTCCAGTTTCTAGCTATCTAGGCAAGCCAGTACTTTAGGAGATGGCCCCCTCAAGGAAGAAATAAAGTTTTTCTAAGGACATCTGTGTATGTTGAGTGTGTGTTTTCTCCCTATCTCCTCCATCTTATTATTGTTGTCATCATTAGAGTGTAAAGTCCTGTTTCTCTTCTGGGCTGTTAAATCAAGCTTTTCCTTATTTCCTATCCTGCAGACTCTCTCCACTCTAATCCATCTTCTAAAGAACAGCCAAAGTAATCTTCTGAAGTGTGAATGTGGCCATGTTACTTTAAAAAACTTCAGTGAAGACCCTTACCAAACCAAATATGAGTGCATACCAATGTGCTTAGGGCCCTCTGGAGGGTGACATATAGACAGCACATTCTCAAGAGGCAAAACATAATTCAAGAAAATCCAACTATGTGCTTCACGGCAGATATTGTGTTCCTCATTTTCTGCATTTATGAATTAGCTTAGAGCATGTGAGTTGAGATCATGTATGAAAACCAATATTTTGTGTATCTTTCTTTTCAACCTCGATCCCTAATTCTCTATATCAGACACACAATGTCACCAATACTACTGGCCATCTCTAAGATATAGACAGTGTTTCTAACCAATGTGCTTGTGTTCATATGTTCTTTCTAATTAAACTGTCATCCTGCTAACGTTAGCAAGCAAATCCATGCCCATCATTAGAATCGCACTCAAGCTATCATGCTAAGTTCTCTCTTTTGACTCCAAAGTTCTTACGAAAACACTCCTATTCTCTTTATTTATGGATCTTTTATTTAAAATAGGTACCAGATCAGAAGAGACCATGTTTTTTGGTTTTGGCTTTGGTTTTTTATTTTTTTCAACATCTTATCTTCCTTGCACTTTCTGCACTATGGGTTTTAAAAAATGAAATGTTTGGGGGCCGGGGAGATGGCTCAGTAGAATAAGTGCTTCCCTGGCAAGCACAAGGGCCTGAGTTCAATCCCCAGTTCTGCAAAAAAAAAAAAACAAAAAAAAGAAAAAGAAAAAGAAAAAAAGAAAAAGAAATGGTTTTTTGAACTATGGTACATGTAAGTTAGAAAATAAGAGATTTAATTGTCTGAAAAATACTTGAGATGAAATTAATGCACCTTGATGGAGTTCCAGAGCAAGGCTTGCCTACCTGTCCTGTGACGAGTTGTGGAGACAGGAGTTGTGAAAGGCCACTGCTATCCTAGGGCTGCTGAGAGGGAAGGAATTCCCTCTGTGACTTGATTTGTGTCACCGAAAGAACTCCTCTGGCACAAATAAAATCTCTAAAGAAATAATGTTGAACGTAGCTGCCAATGAGACTTTGAAAAGAAGAGATTTCTAAGAACCAATTTGACATCTTAGACTTTTTAAAAAGTCTTAGGAGAATTCTATCTTAAAACTAAAGAAAGTCCCTGTATTTACTTATGTACACCTATTTAATTATACAACAAATTAAGAAGAACACATGCTCTTTAAATAATTTTACAAGAGACTACAAGAATTATCTTTAAAGAGCAAAAAAGTAAAAATGGACGTATTTAGATCTGTCACAGCATAAATATATATCACCTTTCGTCTGGCAATACTGATGATGTTGTATCTTGGAAAGCATGTCTTTATTCATGGCTTGTGAACTAAATGTAGTTCTTGAAGTGTTATTCTTATTTGTTTTCTCTAAAACTTAAAGCTTAACATTAAAAATAAAACACCTAAGCATAAGTAAGACAAGCTTTCAAAAATTATCTCAAAATCACTGCTTAATTTTGGAAAATATTAACATTTTGGATAAAAAC
>NW_004524793.1:1014746-1024565 GCF_000260255.1 Octodon degus
TATATGTATATATATATATATATGATTTAGTAAATTACCTAAATGAAATTGTAAAACTAGGATCCTTCTCCAACACAAACACAGCAATGCACTCAAGACAGCTTCATGTTGTACCACAGCTATATGCAAGCTGCAAATTCATCTAATTATGTTTCAATTAAATATAGTATTTTTAAAGATTCATTTATTTATTTGGTACAGGGTCTTGCTACACAGTTTAGACTCATAGTGATCCTCCTGCCTCAGCATCCCCAGCATTGGGATTACAGGTGAGTGTCACCACACAGTTTCAGTGCCCAGCTCTGCGTGGGGCCAGCAAAGCACATGATACAGGGGATCTCACCCAGGTCCTTGCACTTGCCAGAAAGACATCAATCAAATATAATTTTATAATACCAGATGTTCCTGACTTTACCTAGTATTATTTTTTGCAGATACATGGATAAAAAAGATGTCCTTGTGCCTAGCCCTTCTATGCAGTTTCCTTACATGTTTTCTATCTTGTTACCATCTATCTTATACTAAAATCCCTGTGACTGAATAAGACATCTTAAAGATACTGACATTGGCAGCCAGCAAGAAAGCTCAGAGGACTAAAGGCCTGCTTCAGCAAGCACAGGGTTCAATCTCCAGCACCACAGGCCGGGTGCACTGAGCATGGGATCGAGACCAAGCATGGTGGCACAGTCCTGTAATCCCAGAACTGGAGAACCTGAAAACAGGAGGATCACCGCTATTCTAAGTTCCATAGTGAAACCCTGTACTGAACACATTTTTTAGAAAAGATACTGGTATTGTATTTCCTGTGAGAAATAATGTAGTGCCAATTGGCAAAAATGTGGATTTCAAATCTGATATAATTTGGAACTGCCACAGACATTTAAGTACTAATTTACATTAAACATTTTTCTGTGATTGTCAATTCATTCATGCAAGTCATTACACGTGAATTAGCATGATAGCATTTGAGAATAGTGTAGATTGTAAAATTTATAAAATTATAAATAAAGGTGAAATGTAAATGGACCAGTTAGAGAATTAAAATCAACAGATCTAACCCTCCTGAGTGAACTCAGGAGACATGATGAAATCACAGGTGAGATAAAATTAAAAATATCAATAATGATACATACAAACTCAGACAAATTTAATAGTTAAACTAAATACAAATGAGTGAAACACTTAAGTTTAAGCAGAAAAATTGACACACTGGATCAAAAATAAAATAACTTTGCTCTTTATTAGAACCCATTTTCAAATTGATGAAGTATACAGTTTACAAATAAAGTACAGACAAAGATAGGTCTTTTTTTTTTTCCTGTATTTTAGGGAAGGGTCTACAGAGTGTTCAGGATCTCACTACTAGATGGGACTCATCGCAATCCTCCTGTTAACAGCCTCCCGAGTACTGGGATTACAGGCACATGCCACCACTCTCACTCTCAATCACTGTCTCTCAGCGTGCCCTGGGGGCGGGGCTGGCACAGTAGGCCTGGGGATCAAACTACCTGCTCCCGCATCTGCCAAAGCAAGCGCTTTAATCTGTTGAGCTATTTGGCCAGCCTGCAAAGATAGGTCTTGCAATATTAGACAAAAGACATTTGAATGAGTTCCTTACCATTACACAAAGTAGACTGTAAAACAAGAGGTACTAAAAACGATAAAACAAGATAATGTACAAGGACCACAGCGTCAAATCATTCAAGTAATCTAAGAGCTATAAGTATGCCCATATTAGGGACCAAATCATCAAAATACTTGAAAGTATGACCCAAAAAAAAAAAAAAAAAAAAAAAAAAAAAAAAAAAAAAAAACCAAGAACCCTAGTATAACTAGAAAAACATGGTCTTGTGACTAGATCTAATTGACGTTAAATATTCTACCACATATCATTAAAATCCATACTCTTTAAGAACTTATGAAAATTTAATGAAGATAAATCATAAAGTCTCAAGTCTCAAAACTTCTAAAAGATTAAAAGTAGAGCACATTTTCTAAATAAACAAAAATTAAGTCACACGTCAATAACAGAAAAAATATTTGAAATTCCTAACGGTTTGCCATTTTGAAGCCTAAAGTTTAAAACTCCATAGTTCAAAGGCAAACTATAAAACAAATGAGGAAATACATTGTCCTGCATAAAAAGAGGCAACACACTGTGGCAAAATGTGTGGAAGGGCACAAGTGCAATGTGTAGGGAAGTTTCTAATTTTAAAGGCTTGAACTGTAAAGAGTCTAAGACCAGGGATCTCACTTTTCATAGTGAAAAACACTTAAAGAAAAAATTGACCACTGAAAGTGAACAGAAGTTAGAAACCATCAATGACATGCCAGGAAATAGCCTAGAAAGGAAAGCAGTAGAGGAAATCAACACAACTTTGCGAAGAACAAGAAACTGGTACATCTCTTGCTAGATTTATCAGGAAAACAAAAGGCAAAAGACAAAATTGCCGACCCTGGAAGTAAAAGTGAGAGTATCATAGATCTCACAGATACTAAAAGGTTAATGAAAGCATAAGATAAAAACTGTACCTCAACATTTTTAAAAACTTAGATAAAATGAACTAATTTCTTAAAAGTCATATGAAAAAAGTAATTCAGAAGAAAACTGAATAATCTGAATATCACTATAACTTTTCGTGAAACTGAATTTTCAGTTAAAAATGTTCCTACAAAGGGAAAAGAAAGCTCAAAGATCTTTGCTAATATGTTTCATCAAGAACATGAAGAATAAGTTATGCTTCTCCTCCACTAACTCAGAAAATTGGAGAAGAGACAGTATTTCCCAAATAATTTTAGACACAAAGCACTATTCAGACACTAAAACTTTCTAGAACATTTCAAGAAATAAAATTTGCCGCCAATGACTTCAGGAATACAGAAACAAAGTGCCTTTAAAATAGTTAGTAAACTGTACATCCACCAACAGATGAATGGGTAGAGAAAATGTCCTATGTACACACAGTGGAGTAGTACTCTTCCATAAAGAAGGATAAACTTGCATCATTTGAAGGAAGACAGATGAATTTCGAAATTATAATGTTAAGTAAAGCCAATCAGATACATAAGCTTAAATGTCATAAAATTTACTACATAAATTATATTAATAAAGTACAGGGGCCAGTGAGATAGCTCAGTGGACTAGAAAGCCTGCTTAGGCAACCGTAGGCCAGCACAGGGACCACAGTTTGATCCCCTACACCACATGCCATGCCAACCCCTCCCCCAGGGCAGGCTAAGCAGACCAGAGTCTGGGCATAGTGGCCCACACCTGTAATCCCGGTGCTGAGGAGGCTAAAAGTAGGAGGATTACCACTAGTCCAAGCTGCATAGTGACAGCCTGTGACAACCAAGTACTATCAAAAATAAATACATTAATGAAGTGCAAAATAAAATATAGATAATAGGAAATACCAACATGGATATTTGGCATATAGGAAGGGAATCAAAAGATGGAAGGAGGGAGGAGACAGGTGAAGAAAATTAGATATTTTTTTCTTTCTGTATTTTAGGGAAGGATCTACAGGGTGTTCACGGTCTCACTACTAGATTGGACTTGTAGCGATACTTCTGTTTACAGCCTTCCAGGAGCTGGGATTACAGGTGTGTGCCACCATGCCCAGACTCAATTGCTGTCACAATGACAGGTCCCAGAATCCAAGTCCTGGCCCCTGTGCCTGTTTGTAGGCTCTTTAATCCACTGAGCTTTTTTTTTTCATTTGTTTCTTATGGAACTGGGGATTGAACTCAAGCCCCTGCACTTGCCAGGCAAGCACTTATTCTCCTGATCTATTGCTCCAGCGCCTTCCACTGAGTATTTGGCCAGCCCAAAATTAGATTTTTAAATGGAGGGAAGATGAAGTGCTCTATACATACAAATTCCTACAAGAAATGCAATCTTAATGTACTGTAAACATGTCATCTACATATATGAACAGGTTTGAGAGATAGATTTATGGAGGTTGAGAGAGAGGAGCCAGATATTTCATGTATATGTGCCAGCTCACCAAGATAAATGTAATCATGATGTACTACAAATACAGACCAAACATTAATAAATAAATTAGCATAACTAGAAAGCATAATCAATACATTATAAAGGCATTATACCATGGGTTTTATTTCAAGAACTGAAGGTTGATTTAAGAGTAAAAGTATCATTTGAGAATGAATATATGTATTTACCCAGCTTTCTTTACATAAAGCAAGAATATAAAAAATTGGTTATATTCCTATACCCTGGGAAAGTGAAAATTAAAGCAATAATTTTTATACAAAAGCATAATATTTTCATGGAAAAAATACAAAAGCTTTTATTACACCTGCACACCAAATGTATAAAAATTGCTGAGAAACATTAAAGTTGACCTAAATAAATGTCATTGTAGCAAAATAATTGATAAAGTTAGTCTTAATTATCTGACAATAGATATCTAGATTCATCTCAATTATAATTAAAAATCTGAGTATTTTTCCAGAAAGTAACAACCTAAGACTTGCGTTTGTATGACAATTTATAAAATGAAAAATAAGTTAGACAATCATGAACCATAAAGATGAAATTTTAATATTACTTAATTTCAAGGTTATAAAAAGACATAATTATAATTAGGACAATGTGTTACTAGCTGAAAGGCTTATGGTCCAGTGGAACAGAAAACTCAGAAATATACCAACAAATGTAGCTTACTTGATTTTTGATAGGTTGATAATGAGATAAAACAATGAAAAGATTTTATTTTAAATGGTGATATCATTACGAATATTCTATACAGGGGGAGAATAAAGCAATCTTTTACTGTACACAAACATTAACTCAAAATAGATCTAAGTAATATGTTACAATATGAGACATTGAGAAGAAAAATGTTAGTGTTTGTGGAAGACAAATATTTCCTTCAGAGTCATAAAAAGCAGAAACACAAGTAATTTAAAAATTGAAATTTATTAAAATTTTTAAATATAATTTTGTAGGACAATGAAAGGGCCTAAATTTTAGAAGAGAAAATATTTTGAGCTATATTTCATAAAGGCAGTTTGCATCTAGAATATAGAAAAACTCTACTGTATCTTTCAGTAAGAGAAAAAATATTTTATTTTATTATTATTATTTATTTCTGTATTTAGTACAGGGTCTACAGGGTCTCACTACATAGATCGGACTTGTAATGATTCTCCTGTTTTCAGCCTCCCAAGCGCTGGGATTAGAGATGTGTGCCACCAGGCCCAGTCTCAATCACCATCTCAGGGCGTCCCCATGGGTGGAGCTAGCACAGCATGCCTGGGATTGAACCCTGGCCACTGCGCTCTGCCTAAGCAGGCACTTTAGTCTGCTGAGCTATCAAGTTGGCCCAAGAAAAATATATTTTGAAAGGACAAAGTTTTGAAGAAGACTTCACAGAATAAGATGTATAAGTATATACATAAAAGATATTCAACATCATTATCCCTGGAGAAATGCAAATTAATATTAGTGTGAATTATCACTCTATAAACATTGAAAGGACTAAAATTTAGAAGACTGTGGGTATTAATGTTTCCTATCATGTGGAACAACTGAATATATCATATATTTTTAGTGCAAATGCAAAATGATCCAGCCACATTAAAAAAATAGTTCGAAAGCTTCTGACAATGTGTAGCGAAACCTTCTCACAGGAACTAGAAACCACACAAATATGTAAGCAAAATGAA
Organism: Octodon degus; assembly: GCF_000260255.1. Lineage (NCBI taxonomy): Eukaryota > Metazoa > Chordata > Mammalia > Rodentia > Octodontidae > Octodon > Octodon degus. Next base: position 1,020,441 of record NW_004524793.1, read on the forward strand.
CAAGAATGTAGGCACAAATATTCATACACAAATGTTCATAAAAGCTTTACTTCTGGTAACCCAATCTAGACACAACTGTCCCACCCACAGGAAGCATCAGCTGTGTATGCGAATAAACAAACTGTGGCAATAAAGCAGAACAATAAAACAGAGCGTGCTACAGATACAAGCAGTGGTGTAAATTAGTCTCTAAAACATGCTCAGGAAGAAAGCAGCCAGATGTAAAAAAGGGAATGCATGTTGTCATTTACTTGAAACTTGTGGATAAATCGAATATACTGAGTGCAAGTAGATTGATGATCAGCAAAGGCTAGAGGAAGAGAAGAGGTGGACGGAAAGGAGGACACTAAGAAATCTGTAGGGTCATAGGAATTCCTGCATCTTGCTTATTGTGCACAGATTGAACAAAGTTCTTTACTGCAGCTGAAATATATGCCAGTTGTATTTTGTAAATTGAATCTCACATAATGCATACTAAAACTGTTTCTCTAAAAACATTAGAGCCAAATACTTCTATTACACAAGTCTTATCACTGCACAACTCACACAAATGCACCCAGATGCTCCATCTAAGATGAATGAGCTAGAGTTGATAGCAAATCCGTTCAGTTAATAAATGGATTATAAATGAAAAGTTCTAGAAATATCCCAAACTAATGCTACTTTAGTATGTCAGTGAGCTGTACATGTAGCATGCATCTTACGGCCTTTGCTTTCCTAAAATAAACTGCTCTTCTCAGAGGTGCTGAATCACAAAGCAAAAGCCTAAGGACCCTAAGCGAACCTGGCAACCTAGGTAGGATACATAGACCATCAGCCTGTTTCTGCATTGAGTGAGGCCCTTGTTCCACATGAGGGCCATTCTTCTGCCCACATTGAATAAAGAGCCGACAGCAGAAAGCTCTAGCCTTGGTAACTACAAGGTAAAGCTAAGAAAGTTGAATTTTACATGGAATTAGAAAGGATTTGTTTTCAGAAGAAAAGGAAAAGAGGAAGAACATGTGGGTAGTCCACTGGTTGGGCCCTTCTGTGTTCAGCAGATTTGATAAAAGGAGAAACTCAAGGGAAAGGCACAGCAAGAAAGTAGCCCGTGAGGCGGAGACTCTAGTGCCTTCCACACTCCATCGGTGCCCGCAGATCTGCCCTGTAATGAAGCCATTTACATGCAGATGCAGTCCTGAGTGTGTGGACACCAGTCCCAACTCTGGGAATTGTTGTTTCATCTAATCAAAAGAAATTTGCACATGAAAGCCACATCCGTGTTCATTAACCCCACAGCTCTCTCAATATTGCTTCTCTATTATTCCTTACAAAATTGCAAACCTTTGTATGATTAGGTACCCCACTTCGGAGATGTATTTTGCTCCCATCCCCATTCTAGGCCTGCATTTGAATGAAAACTGCGTGGGGTTCTATAGGATTGAACCATTTGTAAATAAATTTACTAAAAAACCAAACCTGTACCTCCTTTTTGCACTTCACTTGGCTCACGTAGACATGTTCTCAATCTCCACAGCGAGGGAGACCATCCTACTCTTTCAAACTTCTCATCACTGAAACATAGAAACCTACATTTCAGGGTGGAAAAACAAAGAGAGCAAGTTGGTTGAATTTATTTTCATGCGCCAACAAAATGAACATCACAGATGGATACGATGGAGCACGTTGCTCCCACATTACATCGAAACACATAAACCCTAACAAACACATTTGCAACAAGTCCTAAAAGTGAAATTTATGGTTATTAGTTATTGTAAGTCCATCACACACTTAATAATAATTGCTTCTCCTGTCAATCATGTGGCCGTCAGCTGTACAGACTCGGTGACACTGATCTTGCTACTTTGCTTTCTTCATAAGGGACTAGAGGCATAATGTTTGCATCTAATCGTATTGCCAGAGACTGTCTTGAGGCTGGGTTTTTCAGCATATGTAATAAATGTGTAGTAATAAACATACTGGAGCTGTTCATTTTGCCAGCAATAGAAAATTGAGCTTCTTTTTCTACAGAATTAGAAGAGCAAGAATAACTATGCTTTGTGAATGCAATTCAGCAGTGACCTGCTGGGAACTCTGGGGCTGAGAGGCCAAGCGCATCTTCCTGCCCACTCACTGTCTGGCCTTTTTGCTGAAGCTGCCAACAATGGTCTTAATTAGTGCCAATTATGATTTTTTTTAAATGTGGACACCTGCATAATATGAACTAGATGGAGAATCCTACCACATTTTCTAGCAACCACCACACAGCTGTCAGAACCTGACAAATTTTAGTTATTATTGTCCTGGCAAGGATTCAGATTACTAACTTAGAGGTTTCTTTATGTCTCATTTGTATTAATCTAGTAAAGTATCCAGACTTCTATCATTTCTTTTTCTAAACCCATATTGTTAATTCCACCTAAAGCATATTTACAGATTCTTAAAAAAAAAAAAAAAAACAAATATGCCACAGCATACCGTGCTTCCATCGTATCATGAAAAAACTTCAACTGCAAGTTTTGCTACACAAAGGAAGACATTAAATTAAAATATCAACTCTAGAGTCACACACCTTCCTTAGACAAAATCAAAACTTTCTGACCACCAGTGTCACAACTGCTCTCCAAGCACACATCTACTCAGAAAGGAGACATGCTCCCTAGCACACTTCCTGGTAGCAAGCCAGAGGTGTCCCACTTCTGTGTAACTAGAAACGTTCATGAGGTAAATTTTACAGTATGTTTCTGCAGTTAAAAGAATATGCTATGACTGTTAGAGGAAGAGCATGACAGAAAGAGGAAAAGAAGAAATAAGGAATGATCATTATGAGACCAAAAAGAAATGGGAAACGGCACTGGCGCTTTTTCTAGTGGCGACAGCGCTCCTAAGGGACTGTTTTATTGTTCTCCTTGATGGGCGAGCAATAAAATAACTGTTGGATTTCATTCTCCATCGTTGCTTAGTCTGTGAGAATGTTCAGCAAGTAGATTTGCAAAATCTTTGCAACAGCCCATCTGTTCATTTCAAAGAAGGAAAGAAAGGAAAATAATTAGGAACGAAAAGAAGAAGTAGGGGCAACGAGACGCTGGGAAACAGTTCTTGTTACCTACTTGTAAGCTATAGTTTTAAATACAGATCCTTTAATCCTGCAGCCGTTCTTCTAGTAGGAAAAATTCCAGAGAAAAAAGCTTAAACTACATATTGTACCTCTGAGTCATGTCAGTTTTATATAAGTTCTTATAGCCAAATACTTTACATGAGTGTCAGAATTCATAAATCCGTAAAGGACTCATTGAATTATTCACTCATGCATTTGATGATTATTAGACAATAAGCAGATGCCAGATACTATGGACAGAGTGGTTCACAATATATTCAGTATAAAAGGCTATCATGCAGAATAGTAAATTATTTGGCAACAGTAAACACAGAGTGTACAAGAATTTTCAGTCTAGAAGTCAGTCTTTTTGACAAAATGGTGCTTAGGGAACAGAAGTCGGTGAGTAGAACAGTGCTTACCAGAAACTGCTCAAAGTACGAGGGAGAAAGATGACCAGACAGTACGGGGCACTGTCACAATCAGAGGGGGACAATACATGCTGGTGTTCTTCTGTGGGGTCAGGTGACTGTTGTCAGTGAGGATGAATCACAGTAGTTGCAAGATTTCTAATATTCTAGCACAAAGAATTAGTGAAACTTCAGGTGATGGAAATGCCAGGTACTGCAATTTGGTCACCATACAACATGGACGTATGTCAGTATGTTCTATTGTACCTCATCGATAAGTACAATGAGCAATTTGCAAATCAAATTGTTCTTTTCAAAAGTTAGAATGTAGAGAATGGAATTTTAATGTAAATGTGTGACTGAAAAACACAACACATTTTATGGTTAGAGTAAAAAGAAAGTTGAACACGAAGTGACTATCTTAGTCTTTAAATAATTTTCCTCAGGTTATTGTCAAGTATTTACTGTAGCCAAATGATACCTAGTCTAAATAAAGGCAATGCTAATGACTAAATCACATTTTTTGTTTCAAAATGGACTCCTACATTATCTTCAATCTTGTATTTATAAGTGCCATACTAACCTACCTGTTTTTAATTAATCTCTTTTTTAAAAAGACAACACAGAATAGTAATAAAA
>NW_004524793.1:1024780-1077451 GCF_000260255.1 Octodon degus
AAATGGGAAAAAGAAAAAAAAAGGAAAAAAATTATAAGAAATTAAGAAGAGGCCGGGGAGATGGCTCAGCAGAATAAGCACTTGCCTGGCAAGCTCAAGGGCTTGAGTTCAATCTCTGGTTCTGCCAAAAATAAAATAAAATAAAATAGTAAATGAAAGAAATTTAGAAGAGTAAAAAAAGAACAAAAAAATGAAAAAAAGGTGACGAAAAGTTTTTTGTCTTCTTTGCTTCAATTTCCATTTTTGTGCTTAAGTAAAATTCAAGTTTCAATACTCAAAAGCTTACATTTTTGTTAAAGGGAGGAAACAGCCCCTACTTGGTCTTGTTTTGAATGCATGTTCCTTCAGGAGAATACTTTGCTAAGGGATTCCAAATGGAAACTGTGAAAATAAAAGGGAAACAACTTACTTGTTCCCCCGACTCCTCATATTAGCATCTTGTGCTGAGCAAAGGAGAATAAAACTGAAGGTGTAGAATAGGGGGTCTTGGAGGCAGAGCATGGTGAGGAGGATAACCCTCTTGCAATAGAAAGCTGTTTTCTTTTCCTACTTCCCAGGCTACAGAAAACTATTCTGGTAGGTGCTTTATTTAAAATGAGATGTATTTCCAGTTTCTTTTACTAATCATTTTGTTCTGAGGTCTTTTTAAAAAATTATTATTATTTTAGGGAAGGGTCTACAGAGTGTTCAGGGTCTCACTACTAGATTGAACTCATAGTGATCCGCCTGTTTACAGCCTCCCAAGAGCTGGGATTACGTGCCACCATGCCCAGTCTCAATTGCTGTCTCAGAGCGCTCGGGGATTGGGGCCAGAATGGCATGCCAGAGATCGAACCCCCGCTTGCAGGTACTTTAATCCACTGAGCTATTTGGCCTGTCCCCAAAGCATTTTTAGAAGTCATATTACCCCAAAGCATCATGTTCTAGAAATTTTTGAAGAAACTCTTTAATTTATATAACATGATATTGCCCCATATTTTATTCCAGAACATTTATGTAAATCTCACCCTTATACTATCTCCTGGAAGAGGAGTTTTAGAAAGTTTGTGAAATTCTTTGTGGTAGCTTAGTTTTTTGTAACTGAATAGAATAAAGCATGATACAGTACATCCTCTGATAATGTTGAACAAAGTGCTACATTTGTATTTAGTGAAAGACAATTTCTAAAGAGTTGCAACTTCTCCAAGCTGAACTCTAATTTCTTTGTTTTGTTTTCCTCTCCCGCATTCCTGTTTGGCATGGAACCCAGGGCCTCTGGAAGACCAAAAGTCTCCCCGAGCTCAAACCCCAGCCCTTTACTCTAACTTCTAACAAAAACTTTAACCTTCTCTACACTAATGAAGGAAGTACACAGATAACTCCTATGTCCACCTATTCTGTTCGAACAACTGTTTTCATAGAGATTTTTTTTTCTCAGAACACTACCATATTTGACAGTGTGAATGACTGATATGCTGAAATGTTTTTTTTTCTCTTTCTTATTTTTGCTGATATTGAGAATTACTCATTTTCCCAATCCCCTCCTCATTAATCACTTTCTTCTAATTATTATCTGCATAGTTTTCCACTGTTTCTGGATTTTAATTACTTATCCAGGCTTATCTTTAAATAGGTATTACTTTTTCCTTACCAGAATCAAACTCAGGCCCTTACACTTGCCAGGCAGGTACTGAGCTATATCCAGGCCCTGTTTTTCTCTTTTCTATTCTTTTCACTATGTAACTAATGAACTCACACAGCTTAAAATACTCCTCAGTGAGTCCTGAGTACATCTTAGGTTCCTCTTTTTCTTTTCTTTTTTTATGTATTTTAGTACAAGTCTACACAGCCTCACCATGCAGATGGGACTTGTACTGATCCTCCTGTTTTCAGTCTCCCAAATGCTGGAATTGTAGGTGTGTGCCACCACGCTCAGTCTCAATGGCTGTCTCAGGGAATCCTGGGTGCAGGGCAGGCATGGCATGCCGTGGATCGAACCCCAGTCCCTGTGCCTGCCTTAGCAGGTGGTTTAGTCTGCTAAGCTATCGGAATGGCCCTAGATTCTCTTTTTCAAATAAGCTCCAGATTCATATTTTGATTGCTTCTCATCATCTTCGAATTTATGACTTAATACAAAAATCACCAGTTTTCATCACTAAAGGATTGAATTTTTATTCCAAACAATTTTATAGGCTTCATAACTTTATACGATTTCTTTCATACATTAAATTCAATCAATATCAACTATATTTTATATTCCTCTCACCTAAGTGTTCCCTATGTTTCAATATTCTCTTGTTTACAGTTATGTGACTTCTCAAATCTACACTCATATATTGGTCTTTCTGCAATACAAAATGTTTTATGAAAATATCTTGCCACAATTTACTTATGATTATGTTTTTTGAGAAACACGCCTTTCACAACATTAATATTGAAAATGTACATTCCAAAAAGAATAACATAGATGAATCACCCAGAATTTCTCCCATTCATTGATAAAAGTACTCATGGTTTTGTGTAGTTTTCAATAACCAATACGTGCTTCCAGCCTACTTAATTTATGGGGTGTTAGAATTATTTTTTATTATAGTCTTCTAAGACATGAGGTTTAATGAATATTTAATGATTTAATTGGTCTTAATTTATTATATTCATCACAGCTAGATTCAATTGAAATTCAGTTTATCAATAGCATTAGTAGTGTTGTGGAGAGTTCCTTTTAAAATTATAATGAGTAAATTCCTATCAGTGGTTGTATTGGGTCAAAGGCTATGAAAATTTTTGAAAAAAATGGAACAGATTTTCAGTAACATCAGCCTATAGAGTCTTTCCCAAAACTTTTCACAATTCCATAGTGCTTATTGAATAAATTCTAAAACCGCAGCTTGGCTTGCAAAACTTTAATTATCTTCATTTCACACTACTATAAATATCCCATTGGGGGACCATTACAGCCTCCTGAATCTCACTACTCCACAACAGTCTGTCTTTACTGCAAGCTTCTGTTTGTGTTAGTCCTCTGTTTTTCCAGAGTGATACTTCCCTTTTTCCTCCTTCTGTCCATAAAATCATGCCCATTCACATAAACGCTTGCTTATATGCGACACCACCAGTTGGCTTTCCTTCAGAAACCCCTTTCTTTTCCTGAACTCTTATATCATAACTATTATTTTTGTTTGAATAATGACTATCTTCTACAAACTTTAATGGAGCTTTTAGATCATCTCCATCTCTAATGATACAAGTTAGTTAAAATGTTTCAATATTTAATATGATACTATATATCATAGTTCAGTGACTATTGTTCAGTGAATAATTATCAAATAAAGAATTAAGGTTACTGACATAGTGATCCATACATTGCTGAGAAATCTAGTTGTTATATTAATTTCACTAGCTAGTTCTTCCTAGAGAGTTGATTTCTTTGATGTTGTCAAAGCACATCAAGAATATTTTCAGAACATTTTGTTTTCTTTTCTTTTCTGTACACTGAGTTAAAGCAGTAAATTACAATAAGATTTCAGCATAAGCCAACCCCAAAGTAAGACTGAGAGTGAAATAAAATTAGCTCCCCAAGGTATATTGTACTCAGGAACTAGGAATGTTATAAGAGAAAAATTAAAAACAAGAATCTGTTCTTGGAAATTATTAGGATTATTTTCATTGCAATATTTGGTAAAGAACCAAAACAACTTCCCTGAGGTTTACAGTTTTATGACCTTGGCAATGACTTAACAACTAATTGTAACAAAAAGTTTCCAGAATAATGGCAAAAGAAAAAAATAAAAAGGAATAGAATTTGACTCATAAGTACTTTCAGGGTAGCAGATATTGCAATGTGAATATAAGATTTCCACAGTTCTTTATAAATTAAGTTTGTAATACTTTGCTTTTACTGCTTATTATTGGTTTCTGCCATTTGGATAATGTTAAATCAGACCCTAGCATGGTGCTGACTAAAAGTATCATCTTGTCTTCTTTATTATAGCAAGGAATGTATAGTTGATATTAAGGGTTTTTTGGTGTTACAAGAACACTACTCACTATTCATAAAAAAGTCAATTTTTTGTGTTTCCTGATGTAGTGGAACTTTGGCAAGCTTTAATCTTATGTGATTATTAATAATACATTACCTCCATCTCAAAATAACATTACTGATTATATTATTTTCAAAATAATTTTTGAAATAGATACTTCAGGCCATTGTCATATGTTACATGAATTTGAAAGTAGTAAAATAACATTTACGTCAAAAATGAAATACATGGTGACACACAAGTACATTTCAACTTCGCTGTGCTTCTAAAATAGAGTGTTTCTAAAACAGATATGGTCATACATTTTGTCCAGTGTCTAATCTGCTGAAGTTTGAGATTATTATTTCTTAATAACTCAAAGTATCAAGACAATTAATTTAAGTCCATAGGGTCAAAGAGTGGCTTAAACAGGTGAATTACCTGATGGTATACTCTTGTTCATCCTTCACAACACACTCCCTCTAAAGCAGGGTCATAAATTAGAATTAAGAAACTTCTGAGACCACAAATTCCTAATCTGAAACATTTCAGTGTAGTTCCAGTTTCTTGTATAAACATGTCTGTTAAGTCAAATTTTTTATTTTTTTATCTTTACTAATTTATCTATCAGAAACATCTGAAAACAAGAGGCACAAGAGAGTCAATTGCTGATTCACATTTTACAAAGTGGACTAACTTTCCATGTTTCAAAGATTTTACAATATTTTACATGTTATTTCTTTTATACTAGAGTTATTATTGTGAATTAGATTTTCTAATCCAGAATTTATAGAGAAAAAGAACAAAACTTAGAAAAGATCATTTAGCAATGTCACAAAAAGAAACGAAACAGTTAATGAATCAGGACCTAAGACAGTAATTTGATTATGAACTTAATGCAAATAGAGAATTTTTACTTTAAACAGGTTATGGAAAGCCAACTTTAAAAAAGAATGCTTCCCTTTGTGTTTTATTTTGGACAGGAATCCTTTATCATCTCACTGGCGATCTGATTAGGCTGTGATCCCAGGTCCGAGGACTGGATCCAGCTAGCACCTGTGTGTGACTCTGAGTCATTTGTGAGCTACTTCTTGCCTCCCTGAATGGACCCCGTGGCTAGAACTGAAAGTACTTTCAGGGGAAGAATGGCATTGACTTGACCTCTTCCCCAGCTGCCTGGAGTGTAGTTCACACACAGGTCTAAGACTGTTCGCCTATCCAAAGGACGCTCTGGATGAATTGCTCATTCATCATCCCTACATCATTAATTCAGGGTTGCTCTCTGTGAGGATGCGCTATTAGTCGCCAGTAATATAAAAAGGCTAAAGTTACACAAACAAGCCAAGTCTGTCCTCCAAACTATTGTGCATCAAAGCTCACAATCTCTGCCTGTCTCTTTGTGAGATGCGATGATTCCCTGCTGATGAAAAGATGAATAACAGCATATGTTAATGAGTCAAGTAGAAATTGAATGTAAATAAAAGAGGGGCCTTCTTGGCCATGGAAAATGTTTGCAAGCAACTTTGCTTCCTCTCTTTCCCTCAGAGTTCCTCTGCTGCTAGCATCCTTCTTTTCTCTGCTCAGAAGAGTTGTTGACCATAGTGATATTGAGCATATTTTATATGTATATGTGTGTGAAAAGATAAAGAAACAAAGCTTGCCTTAAGCTGTCAATATAAAAGGTTTTTATATCTTAACTTACTTATTCATATATTTAACAAGTAACTTCAGATATTAAATAATGGAAGTGGTTTTCATGAATCTACACAAAGTTATAATTTTTAGAAGTAACCATAATATTCATTACCTTAAGACAATAATTTTATATTCTAATCCCTGAGATTTCTATCTTGCAATCTGCAGGAAAATCTATAATTTTGATTTTAAAAGTGCTCCAAAAGATAACAAAAGATTTAACATTCTCTGTGAACACAGAGAGGACTAGAATGATATTTAATTTTGCTGTTGTGAATCTATTAATGAATATATGTATATATATATTACTATGTCAGATATCATTTCTTTCCCTTACATAAAAATACAGAAAAATTAAACTTCTTCAGATGGCTGTATAATTTCCAGCATAATCCTCCCTTTCTTAAATTTTTTGCCTATAATACTCTTAACAACATTTTTTATACAAGTAGCAATCTTATATAGACTATCTATTAATCATCAAATGCATTAATATGGCATGAGAATATGACACAAAGCAACTTCCAGGTGCTTTCAGCATCCTACAGTCTTCACTATTTGAGAACAAATATATAAACAACACAAAGAGATGAAATTCTTCTATTTATCCTTCTACATGTAGCATTCCAAGAATAATGCTGGAAAGACAATATATGGCAATGCCTGGGGACTTCAGAGAATCATCTATAATTGATTCAGCATAACGGAGCAAGTAAAAATTATGAGAAAAAAAATGTCAAAAGCCAAATTCATCCCCACAGAGCCAAATCCATTCTTTGCAGACAGCCATTTAGGAATAATAGCAGGACAAAGTAAAGGAAATTAGTAACACAGAGACGTTGTGTACTGTCGCACGTAGCAGAAGCATGAAGAAGAGAGGACCCCTTCTTACTGACTCCTACTCTGTGTCAGCAGCTGGATCACTGAGCCCTATGTGAGACCACTACCTTCATAAAATTTTGCACATCATAAAATGTCCATTTTCTGACTTAAGAGTGGTTTTATGGTTGCCATGGTGACATACTTTCCCTTAAACTCTGTTGATACACAAAAGCTTTGCATTTCTCTATAGCAAAAGGCAGTGGTTTATCTCCTATATGTAGAGAGGCTACAGAGAGGAGTTTACATTGAAATCTCCTATTTTCTGAACCAGCAGTTCAATCTCCTAGCAAGATGATGGGTCCCAAAAAATGATGCCCCAACTCAAAGCCTCACAGGCAACTCCACGAACAACTTTTCTCTGATTTCTTCACGGCTTCCCACCTTCTACCTCATTATTCCCCAGTGGAAGCCACAGAAACTAGATTTCCAGCTCACTAAGGTGGATCATAGAAATCCTTCTATTGTCCTCTAAATAAGCCATAAACCTAAAAATAATGCTGTACCTTTGTGCATTTTTGTAGAAGAGTTGACCATAAAATAATTTGACCTTCCTTGTTTGCCTATAATGGGACATAAGACTCCCATTAAAGAAATCATCTTACACTGTAGTTAAAAGGAAGATTTCACAGAAAGGTTGAGGAGAATCTAAACAGATGTTTCTTACTATTTTTCCTCCCTGAAGCTACTACTACTTGCTATCTTTTTGTCTAATGGAAACTATACCAAGCATCTCTGATTCATCAAATCTAGGCATAAAAATGGACAGTTGCCCATAATGTATGTAGTAAAACTGTGGCTATGGGTTCACTCTCCTCCACTCACCTGAACCTCTGCAGTTCCCCAGAGCCAAATCTTTGACTCAGCTCTCTGTCAACCATGCTGTCACCCCATCCTGAAAGACTCAGTGGGAGACATCACAAGGCCTGCATGCATTCCAAGCCCTTACAACCCATTCAACATGGCTTCTACTTTCCTTTCCGCCTAGTCATCGCCCCTTACAGTCCACAGCTCTCCTACTCTGAATGTGCCTTTGCTTAAGCTTTCTCAAATTTAGAATTGTTTCCATACTACTATGTGATACATCTAATTTTTTGTGAATTGTACATAAGAACCTAGAAACCTGTCTAGGAACCTTCACTCCCAGTATCAACTCTGTGCCATTGAATGTCCATTATGAAAGCTCCCATGTCACCAAAAAGCTATGACCTAATAGAGTGATTATGGCTTTTTCCCTAATAATCCTCCACTACAAGTTGATTTCAGCTCCAACCATCAGACCTACACATGAAAATTCCAAACTCCATGGACCTGTCAAATTTCCACTGCTGGGACAAAATAAATAAGTATATAAATTTACAAAGATTATTTAAGTTTATCTTGCTTTATGGTTTCACAGGTCTCAGGTCATGGTCGGCTGACTCTAAGGCAGACACATCATAGTAAAAATGTGTAGCAGAAGAAGGCTCTGCACCTGATGCCATTCAGGCAGCAGACACAGGGGGAAGAGGCTGAGAGGAAGGGGCCAAAGACCTGATGCTGTCCCTAAACACGCATTTTTCCCTCCCAGGACCTCATCCATCAAGAGCCCACTGCCACCTTATGCACCAAGCTATTCAGTGTCCTCATGCTTCCGTTATCTCTCCAGAAGGCTCTTACCCCAGTCAAGTTGGCCATCAAGATTAATCTGCCCACTTCCTACTGAATTGCTGGATTCACTCCTCACCACCACACTAAGAGTCTGTGGAGCTGTCTCTGTTTTATTTCTTCCTTGAGAGCAAATCATGTTATTATGTAAAACATTAAGTATACTGGGAGTATTGACTATTTAGTCAAGAATTTACATTCTTTTTAAAAATTTTTTATTAACTTTAATGAGAAAGAAATAGAAATCAAACAGTTTCAAACAGCTTAGTAGGACAGTTACAATAATTAATCCATTGGATATTGTTGTAGTCATAGTAGTTCTTCACAGTACAAGATGTATATATGATCTCTTGTCTAAACAATATTTGTACAAGTCTTTCTTCCCATTGAACTAAAAGAAAGTAACTGCATATCTAAATACAGCTTCTCTAACAGCAATGAGACACCCATCTCTGACAAAACAAAACAGAAAAATGGGTATATAAATGAAAGACCATTTTGTAAGGATTTACGTTCTTGACTTTCCCTGCTCCATATACCCTCTTTTGATTCGAGAGAGCCACTTCTACAGAGCCAGTCATGAACTATCACAACTTCTTTGTGACAAAATGATTAGCAATCTATAGAAATCAAGTTTTGGCTGATTAGAGTAATTTTTTTTTCAATTTTAGGGATAAAAATCAGTTGTGGATGCTAAAGAAGTGGTCTGATGTCCACATGCCACACACTCTGTCTTCGGCCATGGGCAAAGAATCAGCATGGGTCATAGTCGCTTCCTCACGGGTGCTAGCCTGTAGCCTCGCTCCACTCTGCCCCAGCCCCAGCCCTCCTCTGATGGCCTCTCCGCCTGCTCCTGCATTTGCACCAATGCTATTTCCTTGAGGACTACTTCCTTTATCTGTACCTCTGTCTCATTCCTCTGCGATCTTTAGCATGAGTTCCCTCGCATTTTCTCCAATTGCTACTGTCAGTTCTTACAGTCCTGGTTTTAATGATTACTTTTTCCAGTTGGATATCTTGAAGACTTTTATTCATTTGTTTTTATTTTAAACGCGATAAAAAACAATAAAAATGATACAGAATTTCAAGACAAGATGATAGGTAATTAAGAGTGGTTATTTTAGTGCACATTGTTCTCTTCAAAGTAGTTGCTCCGATTAGCAGATAGAGGCATGTAAGATAGATCAAAAAATACAAACATTAACTGTCCCTTCCTTTCACTTAGCAAACAGAACTTAGTAATACTACTGTCTATATATACATATATATATGTATATATTTATATTCCTTCTTTTCTCCTTTCTTTCATTCCAGTTTTTCTCTCCCTTTGAGCAGTTTCTTTCCCTTTCACAGTATCCACTTTACTTCTTCAACCTTATTTACTCTTTCAGTGTCTTACACCAGGGAGTCAACACAATGCTTACACATGTCAGTCTGACTTACTTCATTTCTGAGTATGGTCTCTAGTTTCATCTATGTACTTATAAAAGCTAATCTTTTAATAACCCAGTTAATCTTCCTTTATAGCTGAGTAATATTCCATTGTATGAAAATACCACATCATAGTTTAGTCCATTCCTCTACTAATGGACATTTAGGTTGCTTCCAAGATTTATCTATGACACATTTTGCTGCTATAGACATGGGTGCACATAGATCGCTTCCTATGTTGTTTTCAGTTCTGGAAAAATACCAAGAAGAGTAATAGCTGGAACTAATGAGACCTCTAATCCTAGTGTTGTTTTGTTTTTTTTTTTTAGGCTTGACGTCACCACATTGATTTTCATAATGGTTCTACCAGTCTGCATTCTCATCAACAGTGGAGAAAATTTCCTCTCCCCCACAGTCCCACCAGCATTTGTTACTGGTTGATTTTTTTATGATAACCAACCTTTCTAGAGTGAGATGTTATCTCAGTGTTGTTTTAATTTGTATTTTTCAAATGAGCAATTATGTTGAACAATGTATCATATATTTATTTTTCACTTCTGTTTCTTCACTGAGAAGTTTGTTTTCATCTGAGATGCCCATTTTTTTGGACTAGGTCTTTGAATTTCGGGGTCCAAATTTTTAAACTGTTTAAGAGTTCAAGATAGAAGTCCTTTGTCTGAGACAGTTAACTACATTTTTTTCCTAGTTTTTGGGTTTTCTTTTCACTCTGTTGGTGATTTCTTTTGATGTGCCAAAACTTTTTAATAAGTAAGATGCAAGTGGTTGATTCTTTGAAGCATTACATGTACAGTTTGGTTTTTGGCCATTATTTGCTTAATTATCTATTTAATATCTGTTTTTAACCTTTACTTCAAACTGCATGGCAAGGGATATTGTGAATATACACTAGGTATACTATGAAATCATTACTGAAAGAATAAAGAAATAAGTGAAGACATGAATGAATATGCAAATGCCATTTAAGAGTATTAAAAAGTAAATGTCATTGATTTTGTTAGCTTATCTGTTTGACTTTAACTATGGCTTATTTGCAGGAAAAGCACTTTTAATAATCTTAAAATTATTTTTCTGATGTCAGTGAATTTGCTAATAAAAATACTGCCTTGTATTTCCCTGTTACACTGAGGAGCTTGCGTCACGCTCTGCTAACACTTTGACCTACTTCAAAGATGAGTCACTCGCCCACTGCTCTTCTGGGCAGCACTTGGCTTCGGAGTCCTGAAAAGACCCCTATTAAGAAAGTTCCTTGTCCCGCAGGAGCATTCCCTGTACTCCAGACACTTTTGTTTGCAGTCCTGAAAACAAAACAAACATACAAACAGAAAGACTTAAAGATAATTAGAAGGAAATATAGTAACACATTTTAGTAAAAACTCCCTAGCACTTTGTCTGTATCTCCTAGAAACACTTTATCACATATGAAACATACTTTGATATTCTCTAGCAAAAAATGTATAACTCTTGACTTTATGAGACTGCTTTTTCTAGACCAAGAACTCATAGCACTAGAGAGTAGACTCAAACAGAACACAGACTCCAAAGTCTTGAAGATAAAGACCTTTGAAAGTCCACTGAGGAAGAGACTATAGTACATAGTGAGACAGTGAGTTTGCACAACAAACCAAGGAAAACTAGTCTTGAGGAATAAATAGACCTTATAAAATGAACCAACAAGGGATAGTGTCCTTACACAAAGGAAGTGCACTGACAAGTCAGACACTCTTTGCAGGAGATTGTGACAGTCAATTGTATCATTTTAATGAACCAAATTTTTATTAACAAAAGTACAAAAGATAAAGTGGGAAAAGTCATTTCCCAAATTTTCTCTGAATTTTCTATAGTTAATAATAATCAGATTCATTAAAGTGCCATATGTTTCCCAACATAGAAAGTATAAATAGGGTGTCAATATAATAAGCTCATTAATAGCAATACTAGTAGCAATTGCCATTTGACATTGTTAAACCTACTGTTTTCTCCTGAGTTTGCTTTAAAGCTACACTGCTAGAATATGTAGAACTGTATAAGAATATTCCCTTTAATTACTTTTCTTAGATAATGTTATACTGTAGGCAGTAAAACAATTTGAAATTCCCATTATATGATGAATCCTAGGGATTCTGAAAGATTGTCCAAGTTTTAGGACACAGAAAGTAGATTGAAAGATATGCTTTGGTATTAAAGAATGACAATTGCTTCATATGAAGCACCACCATCAAAAGGAATTCAGCAAGAGGAATTTCCATTTAGAATACAAATAAGAGTATATCATTGGTCGGGAACTAAAGACACTGGACTTCTCACAGGTACTGCAAAACCAAAATACTGTTTTATGCTTGTATCTCTGAATATTAACATTCTTCTATAAATACCTTGAAAATGGTTGGATAGATTTCAGCGGGTTTTAATGTAAGGTTATTAAGTGATATCTTTATAACAAAGTAAAGCGATCAACTTTGTTAAAATTATATTTTTTCTGAATGTTTGATTACAGAGTTATTTTAAATTAATTGATATCATTTTTAAGGAAAAGATGAAGCATTTGGGCATTATAAATTCTAGCCTCCAAGAAATATATTTATGAATGTGTAATACTGCAAGTCTGGGGAAGAGGAAATATGGACCACAGAATGACTTTATCTTAACTTAGAATGAAAAAAATGGAAACATTATTACATCATCCTGGCATTTAGAAATATAAAAATAAGTTTGGATTTTCTCAAGTTTTCAGAAATATTTCCAAATATTATATTTTATAATACTCATATCTTATTTATGTATGTATAATTGGACAGTCCAAAAGGAAAACTTCTCATACAAATCTCAAATACTCTGTAAGTACCAATTAGAGCCATTTTCTTTTTATATGTATCCAATTACAATTATAAGTTTTTGGCTTACTTCAGAAGATACTCAGAGTGTTTTCAGTTGTTTTTTTTTTTTTTCTAGAAAACCAACTGGGCTTCTGGAATTGAGTTGTAAATATAGCTAAAACATTTATCTTTTATGCTGACTTTCTGAGATGAATCACTCAAAAATATGCACAAAAGAAAAGTAGACATATCAGTTTAGTGCTTATGTACCCCTGTGTGTGTGGATAAAATATGCTAGTACTGTTTCCCTACAGTTATGTCTGCACCTAAGTGCACCATACGGACAGAGAGTGAGGAGCTTGTTAGTACGTGCGAGGATGTCACCCACATTTACATGGCCTCCATCCATTCCCGTTGCAGTGAACACCACAGAGTATCGCGGTGTTCATCTCCTTCTCTATGCCGTATACTAGCAAGACTTCACTGTAATCTTCTAGAACACGTACCCTTTCTTCCAGCAAAGCATAAACAACCTCAAAACAGGATCTGTCGGTCTCTTCGTTGTTCCTGCTCTGAAAGGAAGAGGTGCGTTGATGAATGGAGGAAGCAGAGGATTCTAATTGATGAGAAAGGAGAGAAAAATATCTTAAAGAAAAATATTTCATTTTACACGTCAACCCAAGAAAAAAATTAATTTTCTCTTTGTTTTTCATGGCTGAAAAATGATGAAATATGGGGTTAGATTAATAGATTTATAGAATGTAGAAGAGTGGGTTTCAGGGATGAAATGGGGGTCTCCAAACTATCCGATGACAAGCACTATAACTCCATTGGAGAGAGTCTTAAACTGTGCATTGCTACAGATAAAAGAATCATTTGCTTCTTAAACCATCTGGTTCGTTGGCCATGATGGCTCATAACGGTAAGTCCAGCCCTCTGCAAAACTCATAAACAAAGAGCATCAGAAATTCAGACCCAGTCTGGGCAACTTTGTGATTTAAAAGGATCTTCTCTTTAAAGAAATTAAATTAAATTTAGAAATTGCTGAGGATGTAGCTTGGTGTGAAGGTGCTCGGTCCAATTCCCAGTCCAAGTAGAATAAAATCCTTTTGAAGCTAAATGATGGAAGGAAACACAGAAACCCTGACAAAATGCAAGTACTCAATGCATAAATCTCCAGTGCCACTTCCTTTTTAAGTGCGAGAGATTGATACTAGCAGGAGTTTCTATATAACGCATTCTGTGTAGTAAATATTAATATAGGAGGAATGCTTCTAACCACATTAATAAGGCAGCAGTCCATGAGTAATTAATGGAAACATGGAACTAAGTGTTTATTACAGAGAACATCTGTCATGCAAGCATTCTTCGAAATCCTATCCTGCGTTTCATAAGCTGATGCAAAGGCGTCTAAGTGGAAGACTGTCCTCTTCTGGCCTAAGGGAACATGGTCTTAGACAATTATAATCAGGAATAAAGTTTTTAAAAAATAGACTGTATAGTCCCAAAGCACTGGGTAAACCTGCTTTTCAGCTGCCCTGATCTCTTGTTCATTTGGAATCTATCAACACCATTTTTATTTAACTCAATACCTAAGCTTGCTACCCAGTAACACTGGCCCAGCACAGGTGATTGCCCTTTCCTTTTGTTTACTTCACCACAATTAGTTTCTTACACAGTGGAGGCAAACTGGGAGATCTCAACTGTTGGTAAATAAAGGGTTGTGCATGAGTGCTTCTTAATAGCTTATCATCGTGTGTAATCAAACTGAATAATTGCTGGAGAGGAGAGTTCCTCCACAATGGCAGCTGCCTGTGTGCCAAGCACAGCTCAGGAATGTCACCCACAGAGAGGACCTGGGTACAGAATGCATCAGCCTCACTGAGACACTAGACATGTCATGCAGGTGGGGAAGATCAGCGAGGTGCACAGGAGGTAGGTGTGCCAGTGACACACGGATAGTTGTAGATGGATAGGGGCAAGTGAAAAGACAGAGAAGCCAAGAGACTAGAGAAAACAGCTTTCATGTCTAAATGGAAATTACCTTGAATGCTGCATTGCACCAGTGGCTTTGACAACTGAAGCAGCGGCAAAGAGAACTTGACTAAGGTACTGGCCATCCTGTTTCCTCTACTGGGGCTAAGAGTAGTTGGCTTTCACCTGACAAGATCAGCCGCTGCTCATACAACAGGAGGGGCCAAATTTAAGAATGCTGTCTTGGGGGCTATTCATAAAAGATTGAAATCAGTAGGCTATTCCTCTGCTTGGATCTACAAGGAGTTAGGGATGCGTTTGCCAAATGGCTATTTACCCGGGCATTTTCTTGGGTGCTATATGAATTTGCATAGTGTGAAGTTTAACTATTTGAAGTCATATAATTAAATGGTGGCACCGTTTACCAATCAGAAAATAGATGCATGTGTTCCAGGCAATCTTCAATCACCACGTATTTTGGTCCACTTTCAACTTTGATATTAAGATGAACTTGATCCTGTCTTGCCCTTTTTCTTTACACAATGCAGTATGTACACGGCAGGCTCAGTAGCATGCCGTTCAGTTTTGTAATGAGTTAGCTGTGTCACACGCATGCGTTCATGCAAACACACACACACACATACACACACACACACACACACACACACACACACATGCAACGCACATTTGCACCAAGTCAAGTACAGCTCATTACAGGCTGACATTTCTTGTGACAGACAAGTAACATCTGTGCTTCTTTGTCTGCAAACAGTGCATCTGCTAGGGAAATCTTATTCAGAAGTCCTTTAAAACACACAGCCTCCCTTTTTGTCTCTCTCCCCTTTGCGAGAGGATGTGAATATGAATTGAAGTTCCAAATTAGCTGTTCCAGATAAAGCTTAAGATTTTCATTAATATTTAAATTGAACTCTCAGATGTGATGTTGTGATATTTCATACCAACAGCTTGTACGGAGAGGTTTTTAAATATTAAGCATTCATCATTTTAAAAGGAAAGAAGGAATTGTTCTTTACCTTCAAATAGTGATACTGTTGAAACTCACCTGAGCCATATAAGAAACAACAAAAGCATGAAATTAGCCCAATATATTAGCTTAGGTATCATCTCTGTCATCACACCTCACCTTGAATACCAGGGCTCTGTGCTCTGTAAAATAAGTTCACGCTAGCGTTTAAAGGGGAAGTAAGGATAGTTGTTCAGCCAGCGGCTATTTGTTTGACTCTTTCCAGCACCTGGCCCCACATAGGAACTCAATAAATATCTATTTAATATTGAACAAATAGAAATGTGAGCTAGATGTGGTGGGAAACACAAACACATTATAAACAGCCTCTAACCTTGATCATATTAGAGTATTGACTAAATAGTCTCAGGAGTCCCAGACAACCCAGGGAAGAGAATCTAGGGGAAAAAAAAAAAAAAAAAGAGTCATTGGTCTGAGTGAGTAGAGTGATTGTGGCATTCCAGGAAAATAAAATGCTATAGTAAAGAAGAAAACACAAGTATTCCAGACTGCTGAGGAGTATTACAAGGGCAATTAAATATTCACATAATTCAGGACAGAAAGCTTATGTTAGAGATCTGAGCTACAGACATGACAGTTGAAAAGAGATGCTACAGTCAGCTCCACCCTGGGGAACACTGAATGGTGGCCTTTCTACTGCACAAGATAGAGACCTCTAAAGGTTGAGTTGGCAAGAGAGTCATAAGAACATGAATGCCCTGAGATTAGCCTGTCTATGCCATCAGAGGCCTGAACATATGGGAAAATATAAATATTGAACATTAGCAACTTCCACATTTTCTAATTAAGAACCAATACCCCTCAAATCAGTGGAGCTATACTGACCTCTCTTTGAACTATCGATCTTTTAATCATTTTGTAACGTATCCCAGTCCTCTATATTCTCCTCTGTCTAATTACTGCTCCTTCTCTCTCTCCTTTTCAACTTTACCTATCTTTATCTGGATATTAATTGTGAGAGCACCTCCTTCGTGCTAAGATTTAGACTGATTCCTCTCTTCAATGTGTACTCTATTCCTAAACTCCTTTTTGTTTACACTCATGTTGAAGATAATTACTTACTAATGGATGAAGCACTGAATTACACCTTCAGTCCAGCTATTTCCTCTGAGCTGGAGACTCTTCTAGCCAACAGCTTAATTAGCATTTCCTCTTGGAAAATGAAAGTTTTCCTCAAGAACACTTAATCACCAGCTGAGATGCTAAACATGTTTTTAAGACTGTCTCAGTCCTTTGCAAAAATGTAGGCTCCTTGTGGGCATGAATCTTATCTGTTCTTCCACCGATGTATTTCCATATCTAGGACGGGGCCTGAAAAATAGGTGATATTTAAAAGTTTTTTCACTGAAGAAATGTCTGAATCACTTCTCTAACCTGTTGTCATCTGTCATCTCCAGTGATACACATTATCTTAGTCATTGATGTTATTGAGAATTACTGGCCCTAAGCAATAATGTAAATGGGGTTGGATTTTAATTGGTTGGTTATTCTTTTTATTTCTCTAGTCATAACCCAAGTATTTATCACCTAGACCTAAGGAAAGCAGTTCTAACTACCTACTCCTTCGTTAATTATTGTCTCATAGAATATTTGAATCACAACTAAATTAGTTTATTTGCATTCATATCTGTGTATTTCAAACTCTACACTGCCACACTGCTGTCATATATACCCATTTACAAACTATATCTCTCTAATCATGACAGCATTCCACTTGGAACACCAGGAAGTCTTTAATTGTTAAGATAAACACAGCACATGATTAACATAGCTAACACAGATGAGCATGGTCAAATTACCACTTAGCCCTTCGTCTCTCCTGGAGTAATGCTAATCCGATCCTGCCCATTCTTGATCTCTCATGATGTATTGCTCCTGCTCTTGTGTTGAGCATGCCTCCCCATTATTCAAAACATTCTACTTCTCTTCACTTAATTGGTGCATAGATCTGGACTGAGAGATGCTCTTCATCAAAGAAGACTTTCTTGGTCTCTTTATTCAGCCAAGAATCCTTTATAGGACTCGGAATTACAACTTGAATTTGTGTGTGTCCAGTTTTGTTCACATTTGCAAATATCTAATTAATAATATTAGGTGGTAGCCATGATTCGTGCATTGCACCAGGCACCTAAAATACAGCAATAAACGTCAATAATGATACAACTAACATAAGAACGGGGCAGTCAGGTAATAACCGGTGCAATTTATATTATAATGTTCAACTGGATGAAAAGAAAAAAAAACAAAGCAGAGTTGACAATTAGGAAAAGTAGATAGTATACTGCAGGCAAGGTAATCAAGGAAATTATTTCTCCATAAAAGAATAAAGAATAGAATTAAATAAAGGGAAAATTATTAGAAGTATGTAGGGAAATGTCACCTCAAGCAAAGGGATTATCAATAGTGAAGGGCTTGAAGTAATATTGTGTTTGTGGGCTCAAAAACCAGAAAGATCACGAGTGTGATTCAGAGCCAGGAATCTGTGAGAACTGAGTTGAGAATAGGCACAAAGGTCTTGAGATCATATGAGAAGTAATAGACGAAGTCCAGGGTTTGTGTTTAGGATCTTATTTTTAAAGCTCTAGAAAGGTGTTTCAGAAACAGTCTCATTAAAAGGTTTACTCTAGCTGACCCATGGGAGGGAGGACATGGCAGGGGAAGCCCAGAACTAAGGGGCCATTTGGGACATTTTTGTGGAAACAAGGGCAATGTTGTCTTCTTCTGAATTGGAAAGACAATGGTAAGACACCAGCAGTAGCTAGTAATTTTGAGAGTAAAACTATCAAAAATGTACCAATAATTACATATAGTATACGACAAAACAGAGGCTCAGAGATGACAATGAGTTTTTGGCTTGGACAGCTGATTAAATAGTGGCCTCTTATGCTGAAATGTGGCACATAGGGAGAAGCACAGGTTGATGACGTCTAGGCTCTGGATATGTTAATATTGTGAGGTCTACTGAACGTCCAAGGACAGATGTCAAGTGAACAGTTGGATACCTGAGCCAGCATCCAAGATTTAGGACATGATTTTATTGCTGGTTTTCAAATGATCAAAATTTAAAGAACAGAAAATAAGACTATAATTTCCGTGATAATTCAAAAATAAACACAAGTGGAGAGAACCCGACTGACTTTGTATGTGTTATCCTTTGAGATGTGTACAGCTGTAAATGTGCTCTGTGGAGCACTGCTATTCTTACACTTTGATACCAAAGTAGGTGGTAAACAAACACTTTCGTCTTTATTTGTTTTGGGTAATTAGGATAAACAGAAAGACAAACTCAGTCTTTGGGGCAATGTAACCTGAAAGAGAATCTGCAGAAGGAAATTCGATAAACTGTGTAAAAGTTAAGAATTGGGCACAATGAAAGGAAGCATATAAAACAAAGAGCAGACAACAGGGAATTCGCCTTTGTATGTTGCCTCTTCAAAAAACTATCCTCACTTCTCTGTCCTTCAGTAAAATCTCCTCAAAAAGGCTACATGATCTCAGCATTTTTCTGAATTCAAAAGAGGTCAGTCTTCTTTTCCCAATCAGTTAAATTTCAAAATGTTCTCTGTGTTTCTTTTTTTGCAGATTTCCTTTTTCTTTTTTTCTTTTTCTTTCTTTCTTTCTCTCTCTTTTTTTTTTTTTCTTTTCTTTCATACCAGGAATCAAACTTGGGACCTCGCGCTTGCCAGGCAGGTGTCTGTGTGGGTCCATCTTGATTTAGGTCCCAATATTAATACCCATTTCAGAAATGTTTTAATTCAGACCATATGCTATTAGTGCAATATTGCGCCTCACAAATTAACGTGTCAACCTCCTTAGCTGTATACTCAATAAGGAACTCTCAGCTTCCCTAAGGATTTGTTGTTATTGTCTTTACCTGAGTAGTCCATTTTGTTGAAAAGAAAACCAAGTCCAGCGGTGGAGGACAAATTAAACCACTGAGGACTTCCAGAGGGGTGAGGACTTAGCAGCTTCTAAGGAAAATTTCCATGATGACTGACGTCTGTTGGCACATCAATAAGCAAAGCACAAGTATGTAGAAATGTGGAATGGATACTATCATTTAATTAAAGGTGAAAAGATAGTTTAGTTAATTATTTTAAAACTCACCTAGGGCTGGCCAATTAGCTCAAGAGATTAAAGCACCTGCAAGCTCAGTTAGGACCAGGGGTTGGGCCTGCAGTGCCAGCCCCGCCCCCAGGGCACTCTGAGATGGCAACTGAGACCAGGTGTGGTGGTGTGCTCCTGTAATCCCAGCTCTTGCGTGGTTGTAAACAGGAGAATCACTACAAGTCCGATCTAGTAATGAGCCCCTGAACACCCTGTAGACCCTTCCCTAAAATGCAAAATAAATAAATAATTAAATAATTAAAAGCTCACCTAATATGGTCTCCCTTTTACCTAGTATACTACCTTTTACTTAGTATACTACAAATATTTTAGGATGCACATTCACCCAATGAGAAGAGGTTCAAAACAAACGCTGGAATCTCAGGGTTTCTTTTTCTTTGTCAGCAGGAACTAGATGACCACCATAGTCAACAGATCTTTTTTTCTCCTTCTGAGCTACTACCCTAACATAAAGAAAAGTATTCTATCGTAACTTCTGTAATTTTTATTTATCAACTGTAATATAGGACATTATGAAACAATATGGAATTTATAAATTAAAATTATAAACTACCTATCATAAATTTCTCTTAAGTTTTCTGTGAAACATTTCCTTCTTTCATCTAAGAAAACACTAACTAATGCCTTTACTGTGTTTTTATAGTTGCCTTTACCAACTATGGTCTGATGCATAGTTTTATAAACCATGATCAGCAGAACAAAAAGATGCCAGAAAGATGGGCCGACAAACTAGTTCAGCTGATTAAAGTGCCTGGTGAGTCAGGCACAAGGGCCAGGAGTTTGATCTCTAGCCTGCCATGCCAGCCCCACCCCCAGGGTGCCCTGAGAAAGAGATTGAGCCTGGGCACAGTGGCACGCCCTTGTAATCCCAGCACTTGGGAGGCTGTAAACAGGAGGATCACTAGGAGTCCGATCTACACAGTGAGACCCTGTACACCCTGTACACTCCATCCTAAATAAAAAAATTAAAAAAAGATGCAGAAAGGTGGTCGTTGGAAGTTGAGGAGGAAGAGGAGGAGGAGAAGGACGAAGAGGAGGAGGAGGAAGATAACTAAGGAATACATTAAAGAAGTTTGAAAAGCTGCATGATGTATTTAGGAGTAATGGACCCTGAACATCTGACAGAAAATAGCTGTTGCAGTTTATTTAAGTGAGCAATTTCCATACTTGCTGGCCAGTATTTTTTTTTCTTTAAAATAAATGAATTTGGGGCCGAGGAGGTGGCTCAGTGGAATAAGCACTTCCCTAGCAAGTACAAAGACCTGAGTTCAATCCCTGGTTCCAAAAAAAAAATTAATTAAAAAAAATATATATACATATATATGAATTTTTCTCTGGCTTAGCCTCAGACTTCTATTTAGCATAGAGCTTATTTTTAAGTTGAGTACAAGATAGTTTATAGTATCTGTGTCTACACACACACACACACACACACACACACACAATACAGTTTTGAAAACATTCCTCCAATAGCTGACAAAAAGCTGTACTGTATAGTTCTGACAATGGGCTGTGTGCATATGACTTACCTTGTTTTATTCTTCCTTTCTAGGTTCTTGAATGGATCTGATCTAGTAACTATTAATAATGTCAAATTAATAATGATGAGGATGATTTTTTAATGCATATCATTCATATGCAAAATCCATTAGCTTATTACTTTGGCCAAAGATAAACACATCCCCCTTAGGAGCTCTCGAAACTTTCCTCCTTGAGATGACTCCAATCCTTGTTTGTCAAAGCCATGTCCATCCTTCTAAGACTTGGTCAAATACCACCTCCTCTGTTTTTCTGAGTTCCCTCGCTGTGAGTTCAGCATTGTCTCCAGGTTCTGACCGCCCACAGCGGCCATCTCGCATAAGTCTTGGCTCTCAGCCGACTTTCCATGCTGTTGCACACTTCACCAGGAGACACCGCTCACCTCCTTATGCCTCCTCTATATTTGGGATCAAAGAGCCAGCCACGAGAAGGATCACAAAGTTACTTATGTTCATAAAGAAATGACTTTGCTAATAAACAGTGTTCAATTTAGCAACATTTATCAATTGTGTCTTTGACCAGGACTTCTGAAGTATTTGAATTACATAATGCACTGGAGAGGGAAGGAATCTGAAAGTACTCAGACCAATTGTGTTCAAACTTGTCTAATTATCAGAACACTGTGCCCACCTGAGGCTCTTTAAAATTACATATTCTAAACCTCTGTTTCAGATCTAAGTTTTAATCTTTGAAAATGGATGTAAGAGCCACATGACTCAGATTTTTTGAAACCTGTCTCCATTCCATGAATGAAGTCACATTCCACAACTCTTTTTAACACCACATCCTCTTATAGCTATAAAGATTAAAAGAAACTATGAACAATGGTGTGTGTGCACATCTGTAATCTCAGCCTTCTGGAAAGCTTAAGTGGGGGATCAAAGTTTAAGACTAACCTGGGTATTTTAGAGACCAAGTATCCTATCTCAGAAGAAAAATAAGAAGTTGAGGATTGTTGTGGATTGAGCCATAGTTATAGATGATCCTCCACAGCCTCATGAGATCACAGAAGGGGTTCTTCAGAGGTGACTGGATCTAAAGTGTGTGATGCTGGGATTAAGGATGTGATGCTAAGATTGATACATAGAATGTATGATGCTAGAGTTCAGGGTGCTTCACCCTGGGGAGAGCGTTACCCATCCTACTGGTGGGGAGCCTGGATAGACTATGGGGACAGAGAGAAGGCTGCTGCAATCATGTCACTTGCTGTTTTGCTGGCTCGCATCTTGTTTCCTTCTCCTTTGCTGCCTTTTGCCTGTCCTACCCTGTTTCTCCTCTGAAGCACCCCTCTGCCATGCCACTCTACCTTGGAGCCAACCAACCCTGAGCCAAAACTTCACCAACTGCGAACTGCACTAAACCTTTCTTTCTTTAATATTCACTATTAGGTGTTTTCTCTCAACACTAAGAAAAGTACCTAAGGCAGGACGTAACTCAGTGCCAAGGCCCTGGGCGAAATGCCCCATAGCACACACAATAAGTGTGATGAAACAGACACACAAGTTTAAATAGCTCATAGTTTCTTTTATATAAAGAACATGATGTACAAATGAATTAGGTTACGTTGCAGGTGGGTAGGGACCAAGAGTTGTATGGAGCAAGGGAGGGAGAGGAGAGGAGAGGTGAGGAAAGGCGAGGAGAAGACATGAAAAGGATTAAAATGTATTAAGTACTCGCACCATCTCTCCATGATGAGCTCTATCATTGTGTACTGTAAATATTATTAATCAAGTATTTTTTTAAAAATGAAAGGAAGGAAAGAAGGAAAAACAGGAAGGGAGGAAGGAAGGAAGGAAGGAAGGAAGGAAGGAAGGAAGGAAGGAAGGAAGGAGAGAAGGAAGAAAGAAGAAAGAAAGAAAGAAAGAAAGAAAGAAAGAAAGAAAGAAAGAAAGAAAGAAAGAAAGAAAGAAAGAAAGAAAGTCCCATATGTGTTCAGCTGGATGTTTGTAACCTGAAACAGTGCTAGTTGCAGTGGTGGTGCAGGTGGTGCTGGCTGCAAAGGTGTGAGGAGAGATGAGTGTTTCACTAGTAGTTGTGTGATGTTCTGTGTACAAGTGCAAGTGAGGTGATAAGGAAAGACTCGGTGTGTTTTGTGCTGGGCACAGAAGCAGGGACTGCAGCTGATTCAGGGCCACATCTTGTATACATGCAACTTCCAAATTCATCTCCAGAGGACACGACAGACTTCTTATTTTTGCCCTTTCGTATTCTAAATCTTGCTTCTGTGTTTGGTAAGTCTTCCATTTCAGGAGTCCTAGTAGGAGGAATAGCCTCTCTCTCATCCCAGACTCTGAAAACGGCAGATAGCTATTTCTGCAGCATATCTTATGTCTGGGCTCCTGGCAATCAGATGAGCCTGCTCCGATTTAGCACATGGTCTTAGCTCATGGTCTCTGGAAACTATGAATAAATGGGAAAAGGGGATCTAATGTCACTCATCAAACATCTTGAAGAATAAATCCCAAGAAATAATGCCGAACAGTGGGGGCACAAGATGTTCTTATTGGATCAGATCTACCTTGTTAGCTTTGGGTTTTGTTGTTATTGTTTTGTTTTGTTTTGTTTTTTGTTTTTTGTTTTTGCCTGTCATCTCAGAACTGACTTTACAGCCTTAGAATTAACTTAGAATAACTAATGGAAATGCCACTCATTCTTTTTTCAATTTAACTCTGAATTTGATTCTACTTTTTGCACTAGGCAGCTAGTGCAGCGCCACAGAAACGCGAACCCTCAAGTTCATTCATTTACTGAGCATATACTGAGTGCCCGCCTTAAACCAGGTACCAAACTAGTCACTAGGTTTACAAAGGTACCAAATCATAATCTCTGCCCTTTTCTCAAGAAACACACATTATGTCTATGTAGCTTAGGATGCCCCATAACCCTCTTTTTAAAAGAGGTAGAGTAGGCCACCCTGTGTGAGCATCCGTGACAGTGCACTCTGCACACCTCGGATGCACTCGGAGTGTACTTTTAGCTTTATTTCTACCCTCTCTTTCTCTTTGTCCACCCCAAGTTCATTCTGCAGAGCTGGTTTCTTGCGTATTCATTTACCTTGTGCTTTTTGAATAAATGTTTATGCACCATTATATAAGGAGGCATATAGTGTAATGCCCTGCTCAATCTAGTCTCAAGAAGGAAACTGAGTATGTCCAATATGCACATACAGTTGATCTTTGAACAGTGTAGCTTTGAGCACTGAGGACCCACTTGGGTGGGGATTTTGAAGAGTCAATTTGCTTCAATTTGAAAAAAGCCGCAGATGAACTCCACAAACTTGAAATAATGCAAACACAAGAAAAACTTATTTTATGAATGAATAACAGATATATATATACACTATTTTATGACTTAATATCATGTCCATAAACATATTATTAAAAGTTAAAAACCAGAACTTGTGCCTTACACACACAAACACAAATTGTCATTTTTAGAGGAAACATAAACATATACAAAAGTGCAGTACTAAATTATAATGGTGCAAAAGTAACTCTGGTGAGGACTGTTATAGTCTCATGAATTATTTGTAGTACTAGGGACACTGCACAGGATCTCCACACTGAGCTACATCTCAAGCTCATTCTGATTTTCTTTTTTTTTGATTTTGTAATATGGTCTCACTAAATCTCTAAGTTGCCTTGACTGGGTGTCAACTTGTGAATCTCTTGTCTCACACTTTCAGAATGATGAGATTATTTGCATGTGCCACACACATCTGACTGTAATCATTTTGTAGACACAGCTGAGGCTTTGCAGTGAGTCCACATTGTGAGTATTCCCTAAAAATGTCATCTCCTCAGGAATAATTTGTCTCTCCAGTAAGTTGTCTTCTTCAATCAAGAGTGATCTCTTGCAGCTCTTGCGCATTTTTCATCCCATATAATACATATCACGTACAAAAATATGTGTTGATCAGATGTTGATGTTAACAATGAGGCTTTTCATCAACAGGAGACTCTTAGTAATCGAGCTTTAAGGGAGTGAAAACTTGTATGTGGAGACTGATTAGAATCAGGAGCACAAAATGACATTTAGAGGATCCTCAGCATTCCCGTAATTGTTGCTGGCCTGGTTACCATAACATCAGGGTTCAGTATGTGTCACCACAACCATGAGCAAGGAGGGTTACGTAGAAGACACCTGCTGTCCTGACCTGCAGCACGGTGCACGCAAAGCCCAGCACCATGGACAGTGGCACAAAAACTCAGGGTCCAGCTAGCCATTCATGAATGTGGAAAAAGAGAACTATTGCAGGACAGATTGGAAAACATAAAAATGGTTTGGAGCAAGAAATAAATATAGTTTCCTGACCAGAAGTGTCTTCAAGGAGGATGCATTTGTGCACTGAACTGCATAAGGAGCAGGCAGTACCTAGGAAATAGATTGTGAAGGTTGAAGTGAGGAACAGGGTATGGAGGCCACAAATGCATAGGACAGGAAGAGTTTCCATGCAAGGTGATAACTTCAGCAGACTGTAGCTAGAATAGGTGCCACCTGTGTCACAGTGCTCCTCTACACAAATACCCGGCAGAATTAGGAGAATAGTGACAACAGGACAAGAAAGACATTGCAGGCTGCTTTCAAGGTCAGGCCTGACAATATAATACAGACACTCCTGCAAGGGAATGTCCCCACTTTACTTCAAACAGTAATGCTATGTGTATTGAGCACAACATGTTCACCCACCTATGCAGGTAGCCAGGGAGGCTGCTGAATACCAGGGTGCAGAACAAGGCAAATAAACGAGGCAAACAAGCATGAGAGCTCTAGATCATAACGGCGCTGTGACCCTCTTCCCAAAATCGCCTATAGAGATAACAAGAGGAGAAAAAATCAAGAGGATGAGCCCAAAGATTAAATTCTACCTCAGTGTCCTTATTTCAGTGACTTCAATGACTGAGGCAGACACCAGAAAATCCTAAAGTGCAAAGCAGCCAGGTGACAAGGGAAGCCAACTCACCACCTGAGAATTCATTCACTCCCCAGGCTGAGCAGAGCAGGCTTGTATAAATGTCAGGTCCCCATCTTTACTCTCCTGTTGTCACCCCATGGGAAGAAATGATTAAAAAATTCTAAAAATAAAAAAAGAGAAAAACCAGAATGGCACTGAAGGCTCTCCATACTTGCTTTTCCCTATTCCTCAAGCAGTGAGAACTAGCTACATTATCTACAGCATACAGATACCAGGTTTTATGATTTCTAAAGATGTTTTTTCAATCATAGAAAAAAATGTTTTTGAACATATTTTTTCAACACATTTTTGCAGGTTTTTTTAATTATTTCATATCTAGTTAAATTAAGATTCTTAAAAACTTCAATTTCAATTCCTAATAAAAGTTTACACCTTATTTTTCCCTAAAGTAGGTGAACTACAAGCACTTTTGAATAAAGATTTAAATGATTTATAAACAGATTTATATATAAAATGTCGACTGGTCGTTGCAATCCTCCTGTGTTGCTCAGAAGTCCTCTGTTCCATCCACTCATAAAATGACTTGACTAGAGTTTGGTTCAGGTTCATGCTGTGACCACTATCACCACTGACCACCAATACTCAGGTATTATAGTATCTCTTAGAAGAAATATTCCCAGCCTCACCCATTGGACTAAGTGACTGTCCCTTCCAACTGTTTTCATTGTTCCATTACATATTTATTATATTATATTATATTATATTATATTATATTATATTATATTAATGAGAAGACAAAGTTCCAAGTCAAGGGCTGTGGAAGGGATGGAGTTAGAGTGGCCCCAGAGATAGACAACGTTGGTGAACATCACAGGATACAGTGAAGTAGTTGGGCAGCTTCATTTGTTATTTGATGCAGTTTGAACCAAAAATGCTGCAGAGACGTTGTATTGAAGGTGTGATGATCCTCAGGGGAGAGCTGTGCAGAGATAGACCTGAGCATTCCTACTTCATCAACAGGTTAGCTGGATGTGGTGATAGAGACAGTTAGAGGAAGGAGACCATGGGGCTCGTGCCTGTGAAGAGTGCAGCTTGCCCTGGGACACCCGGATCTCCCGCCCCTCCCCTCCTTCCCTCCCTGCCTCTCCCTTTCCTCCTTCTCTCCCCACCCAGCGAGGAGCTGCCTTGCTTGTGATGCTTCTGCCTCAGCACAGGGCCAGAGAGACACAACTAAGTCATCATGGCACGAAACCTTCAAAACACTGAGCCAAATAAATCTTTCCTTCCTTTAAATCAAGTTTTGAGTATTTTACTGCAATGAGAAAAAACTGATTGACACATTATTTTGTTTTGTCTTTTTTTTCCCTTAAAGGAATTTGTATGAAAGAATATGAATAAGCCAATATTTTTCTTAGAATAAAAAAAAGTTTTAAAGTATATTCTTACCTACATACTATACTTAAATTTTCTATCCATATCTCCACATAGACACATTCATTAAGGTACACATAAAAAAGCATAAAATCAGAAAATGTTCTTACAGTGTAGAGAAAATATAGATACATTGAGATTTATGCAATGCAAGTTCTGAAAATATAAACAATGGTCCTGGAACAAAAATACTTCTCTTTTCTAACAGACTTGCTACTAGCTCTGAAAGATTCTCTTTTGTCATAATACATTTTTGAAACAGTATGAAGATCACCTGATATTCTCTTCTACTCATTTTTATTCATATTGTCTAAAAGAGATCCAGAGAGACTATTCAATTAGCTACTTGCATTACATTTTTATCAATAAAAGTTTAGTCTCTATTCTACTGAAAAAATGTTGACATGAAAGTTGATAATAATGAGATGAAATTGTTCTTGTCAAGCCCAGGCAAAATTAGGATAGCGAAATAATGAAGGGGAGAGATTGTTGCCTGAGATAGTTTCAAGGACTTTCTAAAGCTCACAAGAGTGACCTTCTAGTTTTAAATGCACGCCTTTCCTTGTAGCCTTTATATATTATGTACAGATAATGTAAGAAAATTTACCTCAACTACCCTTTTTAAAAAGAGGCATGGAAAAGATATATACAGAAGAAAAACTGCATACTAAAAGGGATATGAGCATTCAGAGAATCGGACACATTACTTTCTAGTGCTAGAAATATTGACGCTAGTCTTCAGGGGTACAAACCTATGGAATGTGAATTATAAGAAGTTTTGCCCAGGTTTAGAGGAGAGAAAGTTGGCTTATCCTAAAAAGAGAATGGTCCTTTTCACAGGTGAAAGACACTGGCCCTGGATATCATTTTGATTTGTTGTTTGCTTTCCCCTTTACAGCTCTTGAAGAATGTGGCTGTTCAAACAACATGGTCTGAACAGAGCCCTGGCCAGCAAGACAGCTCCTCCAATAACCTATGCCAACTATTGCCCAAGGTCCACAAGACTGATACACATTGTATCCATGTAGCTTACTTGCACACCTCCTTTGTTTGCCTTTAAAATCTTTGCAGAAAGAAAGAAGAAGAAAAAAAGGAAGGCAAGAAGGTGGAAGGAAGGAAAACAAAGACAAGCTTTGCAAATGACGAAAAGACTAAGTAAGGGAGTGATAGAAGAAGGAGAATGAGGTGAATTTAAAAAGAATTAAGATGTGTTATGTACATGGACTAAGCATCTCACTATCAATGTAATGACTCTGTATCAAAAACAAGCATTAATAAATTTTTAAATCCTCTTTCTTCAATCTAAACAGTTTGTGGCATGTCTACAACTTGCTATATCATCTAAATTCCCATTGAATATTCTTATACTGTCAATGTTATACCTGAAAGAGTATAAGAAATACTTATATCATTATTTCCAGTATATAATAGTTATATAATATATCACATGTCAAAGTGAATAGCACTTAACTACCCTCTTACTTTTCTCTTGATGTCTTAACTACTTGCCTCATGGGTGGAGCTATCTCATTATTTTCTATAAATATTCCGTATCTCATGTGTACTCTTCACATAACTTTTCATTTACCTTGATTTGTGATTCACGAATTTACAATCTATACTTGGCCAAGCCTAGCCTATAAATCTGTGAAGACTTGGCTACAATTCAGACAGTTTGTGTACTTAGTGTTCATAAGCATCTTAGTGTTCTGGCCCACACATGTCTCTCTAGTTCCATTTTCATCATGTTCCTACACTAAACTACATGGTGCATGATGCTTTTACTTCAAATAGTCTGTGTCCTTGGAACCTTTAGAGACAGAGTTTCCCCTGATCCCAAAATATTACAGGCACTCCTCATAGATTGTCACCACCACTGAACTCTTGCTTAACCCATAACTGCCTCCAAGCATGTGGTATTACTGTGTCATTGCTGGAAACCCTTCCCCAGATTTCCATCTCGACAATGTGAGTGAATTCCTCTCCACTGTTTCTCATGGTATCCCGCTTCTTTATTCCATTACATTTACTGAATACAATACAGATCATGGCATCATGGGTTTTTCAAAAGTCCATATTTCACATGAGGCCATATTAATATATGACATATGATTTAAGACTTGGTATCTCATCTTAGATCTTTCTAGAGTTTATTAATATACATAGTTGCTGACACATTGTGTCAACTTGGCTGAAACAGCTCTGTGGTTCCACACCCTGGGCTCTGGGGCCCCCACCCTAGGGCTTGAAGGAGGCCCACCCCAAAGTGACTCAACACAAAAAGGATATATAAAGGCGAGGGTGGCTTCTGTGACTTCCATTTCCTTGGAGAAGTCCAGAACTTCGTTGTGCCACTTTGCAGCTGTGCCACTTTGGAGGAGCTTGATCTTCACAGAGGAGCGCCAGTCTTCGCAGTCAGCATAGAAGGAAAA
This sequence comes from Octodon degus, assembly GCF_000260255.1. Taxonomy (NCBI): domain Eukaryota; kingdom Metazoa; phylum Chordata; class Mammalia; order Rodentia; family Octodontidae; genus Octodon; species Octodon degus. The sequence continues at coordinate 1,054,729 of NW_004524793.1, forward strand.
GAGACAGAGAGGCTTGATGGATGATGGATGCCGCCGCTGTTGCTCCTCCTCTGCTCTTCATTGTTTTCTGCTGCCATGAACTGGTGCCTTTTGCGTTAGAGCCAGCAGAGTATGCCCTGAAACCTCCACAAACTGTAAGCTAAATAAACCTTTCCTTCTTTCATTTTGAGTGTTGGTATTTTGTCCCAGGAAAGAGCAAAAAGTAACTGAGACAATCTATAAATATGTAAAGAACTTCCTTATCTTTGCCCACATTTTCACTTGAGACTGTAGATTTAGATTTCTTGAGGAGTATTAGGGGGCGTTCTTGGTTTTCCCTGACCACCAAGCAACATCTAATTCACTTTGCCTGTGTCACCATGAAAGAAGGAGCTTAGAGTAGTCTGAGAGAGCATCAGGTAGAGGTCTTTGAGCATAACTAATTCACCATTTTGGAATCTGCCTACGTGGCAGTAAGGTGCTAACACTGCTCTACCCCAGTTTGCATGATCTAGAATAAGCCATGACCCGTGGGTGGACTGCTACACAAAACACAAGTAAATTAAATTCTAACTAAATTGGACATAATTCAATTGTGAATCCAAGCCAGAAATACCTTTTACTGATAGTTCAGCTTTTCTCTCTCTTTCAATCTCTCTCTGTCTCTCTCCCCTCTCTCTGTCTTGGGATTGGTCCCAGCACTTTGTTTTCTCCTAAAGACAGAATCTTGCTAGGACACTAAGCTACCTAGGCTGGGCTCAAACTGGAAGCTGCAGATCCTTCCATAAAGCTAGTATCACAGACAGCCTCCAGCACACCTGGCTTCTATTATTGTTGGTGTTGCTGTTGCTGTTGTTGTCTTAACTAATTTTTCAATTGGATTACAATTCAAAGGAAATGGAGCTACGACTAATTTCTTCTAAGATCCCTTAAAGTGCTAAAACTCACACTCACATGTAAAACTAACTTTTTTTCCAATAATTTTATTGAGAAACAAATAGCACTGTGAGAGTTTCAAATCTGATTAGCAGGACAGTTTCAATAATTAATACATTGCATATTGTCTTAGTGGTTATTCATTGTCCAAGATGCAGACATGATATCCTGTTTATAAACACTATTAGAACAAATCTTTCTATTCATGAATTAAGAGAATGTAACTGTATATTTATCCTATTTTGAATATATAGATACACAATGGTCATTCATTTGTATCCCCTTTTCTGTTTAGTTTTGCCAGAGAAGGGTATTCCATTGTCATTTAAATATTATAGTTGCATGAATTCAGCAAAATATTCCAATATAGTCCAGTAGCCCATAATGGTAGTGGGTTTTCCAGAAGACTGACAATGTTTTGAGCATTTTACAACTCAGCATATTAATATGGCTTTAATTTTTATACTTCGTTTTTATACTTTTCTGCTGGATGGTTAAGACCAAGATAAACAAGACCTATATAACAAGAAATGTAGCTTTTGTATCTGTTAAGGTCAGTCAAAGCCCCTCAGGATTTATCCCAAAACCCTGTACCTCAGTTTGTAGATCCTTTGTTAGTGTCAGCCTTGTGGATGAGTCATGGTTATTGCTTGACCAATTTGCTCTTTGTGAAAGCCTGAGAGAATGTTTTCTCTCCATGTGACTCTCCTCAGGCACACTCTACATCTTCAATTACTTTCCTCTTTGGCCCCATAATCTCCTTGATCAGAAAATTTAGGACACAACTGAGTTACATGATGTTACAATACAGGTTCTCCTATGTCCTGAATCTTCACTGACTTTGAAAGGCTAGGGCCAAAACGTTGGCTGTCATTGCAGCCCTCCTTATTCTCTAACTTTTGGTCTGTAAACTTAGGTTGGTAACCCTCCAAAAGAGAAGTTTATTGTTATTACCCTACAACCTAGGCAGTTGAATCTAACCTTACTATCAGTCATATATCAAACATCTTAGGCATGACATGGAACAGGTATTTTTCATCAAATATTAATATGTCAAACCTTAAGTCCCTACAGAATATGAAGAAAAAAATTTAAAAAAATAAAAATATATTCAAAAATAGGAGAAATAATTACATATTTTTACACAGAAAATCTAATCATATACAGCATTGTAGCAGGACAATCCCACAACACCCCTTTTCCTGTCTCCTGGCTTAACTTTTAAGCAGGGAAATTTAGTAGAAGAATACTGACAATAAAATGCTACTTTAAAACCTGCCGTCAACAGGCAGTTATAGATTTGTAATTTACATTTAAAAATAACTGAGCTCTCCAGCAACAGAAGCAGAGATTTAGAAATTTACAATTCTTTAGATGACGCTGGAAGGAATGAAAAAGCCCTTATTATTCACTACAGTCAATACTCAACTTCTGCTGCTTTGATTTAAAGAGTTAATTTATCTTTGTGCAGGAAAATTATCAACACATAATCTAAAATTAATTGTATGTGGAGTTAGAAGAGACTTGACTAAAGTATTTTAAAATAACCATCCCTTTGAAAAGTGAACTCTGTGTGACCTTTACCAGAGCTATGGAATGTAAAAAAATTAAGTGAGTAGAAAATTAAAAGGAAAATGTTCCGCCATTTGTCTTCAGTCTCCCTGACACTATTACCCTCTATTTATCTATAACCAAGGAGCATTTAGTATTTCCAACACATATGAAGTAAAATCATTTTGCAGATAACTTTAGAGTAGCACAATCAAAGAGATCCTAACTGGGAGATAAATGGAGGCAGTTCTGTACAGTGGAAAGGGCAGTGAGTTTAGAGAAAAAAGAGCTGAGCTCATGATGACTTATGCTGTCATAAGTTACTTATGTCCCTAGGATATAATTTCTTCACAAGAAGAATGAAGATTATAACAATAAATTTCAGAGAGTTCTATAAGGATTTAAATGACAATTATATAAGTCTCATGCATATAAAATACATATAACAGTATCTGAATATAATTTGTAAATAATAACACAGGAGCAAAAAGCAGAGTGATCCCTTTCCTGCCCATCATGTAGGTCACAGCTGACATCTATATAACAAAAGACAGATTAGCAGGCGAATAACATACCAAATTTAATTAAAATTTGCATGCAGGGACCCTTTAAAGTGAAGGATAAACTCAGAAAATCTCCCTACGTTTAAGTCTGCATGTATTGGAGCCTCAGCAACCATGTAGAAATGTAGCTGGGCAACAAAGCATGTGATTTAATGCTAATAGACTGAGTGGAGAACCCAGAAATATTTGTCTGTTCTGATTTCTTGACCTTTATGTACAGCGATTCTTCCTTCCAGTTATGAGGCAGTGTCCTTTTTAAAGTCGGGGATCTCTGATCTACTATCTGTTAAGGGAACTCAGAGATTACTTTTGGGCCAGTTCTAAAACTGAATGGTGGGAGAAAATAAGAATAAAATTGTTCTGTTTTATGGCTTTCATTGAGGCAAAAGTTTTTCGGTTTATGTGAACTTCCTGGGAAAAGGAAATTCTAATGTCTATGGCTTTCCAGGGAGAAGAAAGGAAGCCAGAGATACAAAGAAAGCAGAAGGTAAGCGAGAGATTTCGCTGGGTGCTGCTTGAGTGCTTCAATTTGGAAAATCATTTCTGCATCCTAAAATCAGAATCAAAAACACTTTCAAGGTACTTGTGACTGGCAGCTGCTCTCCAGGCATTCTACATATACCAGCTCATTTCACCATTCAGATCTCTCAGGTAAATAGTAAATGCCTATTTATGGAATTTCTTATTTAATAGCATTCTTCCAATGTTCAGATATTTCCTATGGTCTATGTACATATGTTCCACTTACACTCCCACTCCAATTTATTTTTAAAGTATCTCAAGGCCAGGAATCGTGCTTATTCCATAGCTTTGAAGATGTCACTCTTTAATAAAACAGCAGCTATAACAAGCAAAACAGAAAATAATTGATCTACACAAGTGGTGGCATTTTGTTAACACTTTGTACTAGATGATTACCTTTGCAACTGCTGGTAGGGTGCATATGAGAAGTGACTACCTGAACGAGAGACAGCAATAAGCTGCACATATGGATTCTTGCAGCCATAGAATTGAGACACCAACAGAAAATACAGGGTTCCTTATATAACACAGAGCACACTTATTACTCAACATAGGCTATGGCCAGAATCTGCGAAACCACTAGGCACTGGCATTCATATGCTCTGTATACAGAGAGGAAAGATTTTCTCATGCAGAATTTATTCTTAGAAGGAACCAAAGGCAGAGATTCCTAAAGGCCATCTGTACAGCCATCTACTTAAGCGCATATCTGCAGATCACTTTCCTAGGAACAAGAGAACTGAATTTGCTCATTTATTCCTCATCTTGAGAGGCTGAATCCTAGACATCGAAACATTTAATGCAGCTCTGTATGAGTGCCAAGAAGGAAGTACTGTCTCAAATTAGAAGAGTCATGGGCAGCACCTTAGGGAGGACAAGCAGAGCTAAATCTTCATGGATGAGAAGACAATAACCAAGACAAAATAGGTGACAGAGTCAAAGAAGAAAACGTTCCATCCAGGTTGGCTGACTCACAATGACCGGAGAAGTTGTGGTTCAAGAAGTGATGGACCTACAGCAGAAAAATGAGACAAGAAGCAATGATAAAGAGACTGCTGTCCTATATTCAGGACTTCAGCTTTTTAGTTCCAGAAGTGCTAAACCTAAATGAGGTTTTTAAGTAGTGATACAAATTAATTAGGTGTGTATATATAAAAGAAAAAGTTAAATATCCATTCAACTGAGAGTTTAGAAGCTGCTACATAAAATAATTGCAACTTTAAGTCTTTGCCATCATCAATGAATAAAAATCTCAATTTAAGAAAAATAATAAACCACTAAAATGCAATTCTTTATTTGTGGGCATGAAGAAAAAAGATTTTCCCTGTGGTCACTCTATTCTCCACATAGGTACTCTACCAAATATTATTTTGCTGATGGGGATAAATTAGAGAAATGTATAAGGCACATTAAGTACAGTAGCCTTTGAACATAAGCTAGAAAAGGATGACTGGAAGAGAGATACTGGAGAAGAAAGGAGCAACTCTCATTTTTTTAATAAGATGAAAGGAATTTTAAAAGCTATTTAATTCAAAAATATGATCTCTGACTCAAGATAATACAAGGATCAAAGCAGTTTCCTGAAAAAAAAAAACATTGTGCAAATTAGAAACTATACTCTCCTAGCAGGGGAGATAGCTCAGTAGAATAAGTGCTTACCTGGCAAACACAAGGTCCTAAGTTCCACCCCCGGTATCATCTAAAAAAGAAGGAGAAGGAGAAGGAGGAGAAGGAGAAGGAGAAGGAGAAGGAGAAGAAGGAGAAAGGGAAGAAGGAGAAAAAGGAAAAGAAGAAAAGAAACTATGCCACTCTAAATATTATCAACATTTTCCCCAGTGATATAGAAAAGTGTCTAATATTTATTTTGGTGAAAAATCTGTACGAGAAACTTTCCACTTTAAGTCAATGATGTAAGAAAATGGACTGTTGGGCCATTCACAGTGTTTTACAAAACAATGACTCAAGTATTTTTGTTTTGTTTTTATTAGAGTTCACTCTCCCTACCTATGGTTTTCATATCCATGGATTCAGTCAAACACAGAAAGTATTCAGAAAAAAATTGCATCTCTTACTGCCATTTTTCTTGTTATTATTTGCTAAAGAACAGATTATTATAGTTCTTTACATTGGATTTATATTTTTAGATACAATAGTAATCCAGAAATGAGTTAAAGTATAGAGGAAGATGTAAAAGCTTATGTGAAAATAATATGGCATTTTATCTCTTGAATTTGGTGATCTACATCAATTTGCATCCTGGGTGTCTTAGAACCAATATCCAGTTTAAGCCAAGAAACATGCATTTAATAATATCTATGTTAAACATAGATATGATAAACAAATACTAAACATTTATTTGATTTAAATATTTTGTAACACAACTAGCCTATGAAAAAATATTTTAAAAAGCTTGTTTTTAGGCACACAAAATTAAAGACATAGTGTTCTGTGTAATTCAATAAATCCTACAAATGTTTAAGCATTTCCCTTTTAAAAATGTGTAAGTCTCTCATACTTACAGGTACTTTATACTTAATATAATATTAATTGTATTATTTTTCTATTTACTTTGGAATAAATGTTATTGTAAAGTAATTCCTATAACAACATCAATGATCACTAATTCATAATTGCTTAATAACTTAAGGGAAAAATGTGATAACTATAAAGTAAAACCAAGAAAACCTGTCATGCCAGCCCCACCCCGGGGGCGCACTGAGATGGTGATTGAGACTGGGCATGGGGGTGTGCACCTGTAAGCCCAGCACGTGGGAGGATGAAAATAATGGGTCACTATGAGTCCCATCTGTATAGTGAGACCCCCCCCCACAGACTCTGTACTAAAACCCAAAAATAAAAAATAAAAAAGTAAAACAAGAAAATGACTGAAGAACTGTGAATTAGCTTAAGGAATGTACCACAAGCAAGTCTAGAAGTATTTTTAATTTAAAGATTTTTAAATGTTCATTTGTTGCTATGCATATTTTGGTTTAATTTAAGATCTTCAAGCATATAGGAATAAAGTTGTAAAATGGTCTTTTAGGTCTAACTACATCTTTTGATATGAGAACTATGTAAGCATGAGCTAAATGCACTTTGCATATATTCAGGTAATGTTTTTGAGCATATTACACCTACATATGCTATGCAAAATGTTGCAGAAGATTAAATTACCCTAGCCACATTTGTGAAGCAGCAGTATGTCTGTCATTGCATGTAAACATATGCAGATTTATGCAAAATATTCTCAACTATGTGTACCTGAAGTCCCAAACTCCCCACAGACATGCAAAGCCAGAAGGTTTTGTTTATTTTCAAATTATTGGAAAAATCTATAAATGTGACTAAAGAAGTAGATATGCTTATATTGTATTTTCAAATTTGGGGCATCTGTGCGTGTGTGTGTGTGTGTGTGTGTGTGTGTGTGTGTGTTTTCCTTAATTTCCTTGTTAAGTCGTTTGGCCAAGATTTTAAGTTCAGCTGCAATAATCTTATACAGTAGATATAAAATAAACACAAAATTTCCATTTATTTCCAAAACTCCTCCAGGAGTTAAGAAAACTCATATTCCAGTTTACATAATAAATCTGACCCTTTCATCACCTAAGTCCCTCCCAGTGCCACTTGTTATCTGTTAACCGTCCCAGGGTGCTATTAACTCTTTCAGGTTACTGGAATGAAGTATGGTGTAGTGCTAAAGTAGTTTGCCAAGATAAAGTTACTCCCCCACGCACATGATTTGTCACAGTACAATGAATTAGCTTTTGTTCTGAGAAATCATGTAGAGATCACAAGGTCTCTAGTAGTAGTAGAAATAATTTGATATCCATAAGCTTAAATAAAAAATAACTACAAATATTTCCTAAAGAATCATACTAGATTTTTTTTTTTTTTACAATGATGGTTTCTGAAAAGCTGTGCCAACCAAATTATTGGGTTTTGAGCTGTAACTCAGGGATGGAGAGTGAAAGAAAGGGCTTGCATAATGCCCTATGTTCAACCTCTACCACAAACACACAAGTCACACACACACACACACACACACACACACACACACACACCCCACATCTGTCCACTGAATCTTTTTTTTTTTTTTTTTTTTTTTTTTTTCGGTACTGGGGATTGAACTCAGGACCCTGGACTTTCCAGGCAAGCACTTATTCTACTGAGCTATCTCCCCGGCCCCTGAATCTTCTTTTAAATCAAGTTAATTATTTAGACGGGTGACCTTTTTAAAAAAGAGTTATGTTACGGGTATTGTAGTAGCTCAGGGGTAGGGGCTTGTCTAGTATGTGCAAGGCTCTGGGTTTGATCCCTAGTACCACAAAGGGGAGCTCTATAGTACACAAATTCTTGACACTTCACAGTAAGAAGTGGTTTGTGTATGTCTTCTTGAACTGATGCTCTGTGACTACATTAACCGATAAAATAGACGGCAGCATGGTGACAAACTCTGAACCTGGGTCTCAGAACACTAGCAGCGCCCACCTCCCAAGTTTCACACATGTTTATCTTGGAAACATATCACGATGCCAAAAACAAGTCAATAGCCAATATATATATATATATATATATATATATATATATATATTAATTTTTATTTATTTATTTATTTTTTTTGCTGTACTGGGCATCAAACTCTGGACCTTGTGCTTGTGAGGTAGGCGCTTATGTCACTGAGCTATCTCTCCAGCCTAAAATGTATTTATTTTTATTTATTTATTTTTCAATAGCCAATATAAAGAAGCAAAAGAAAATCTACTGGGTCCTTGACCCTTAGTTCCAGAAGAGTTTCCAGTCAAAAGGCAATGCCAGTTTGCCATAAATGTGTGCGAGCTTTCTGGAAAGTAGACCATCCACAGCAGAGAGAAGCATTTTTCCACCACGCCCTGCCCAAACTGCAGACTCACAAGCTAGCAAATGATTGCTGTTATAATCCACAAGACCTTGTAAAGTTTTTTGATGTCATGATAGATGACTAAATCAGAAAAATCATGTAAAGCAACCTACCTCTATGTATGTGTGTATTTTATGTACATTACATTTGCAGACAGTAGATGTTCTGAAGTATCACATAACCCCCAAGAGCTGATCTGCAACTTAATGTTGCTGTCTGGTAGTGGCTCTGCACCATATGGTGGTAGAAAAACAGGCTCTGGCATAAAATAAATATGAGCAGTGAAATAAAATGTTCCTCGGCTATTGTATTATTCTTCAAAGTTGAAAGCAGATTTATTGATTAATCAAACACATTGAAGTTACCAAAAATTGTTTCTATTTCCTCTCTTTCCAACTGATGATAAAACTTTGTACATGAGCTCAGTGTTTAAGTAGCCCCTGGGTAAATTTAGTAAACATATTAGTGCAGCACCTTGAGGAAGCTAAATGTTTGGGATATTTTTCTATTCAGTGTTGAAATTCTATTCTCTAAGGTTGTGGAGTTAAATTCAAATTAGAACTCACCTCCATGGACTGCTTAGGTGACAAGTTACTCAGAACTGATGTCACCTGAAAAGGTTCTAGGTAGTTAGTTGGGGAGAGTGCGTCAAGAGTACTTTTCAGGTAAGTTTTCCCACGAGCCACTCACTGATGTCTGAAATTTTCTTTATAGAAAAAGGTGCCAGTTGAACAGTTACATAATTAAATCCTTAGTGTAACTGTTGATGTGTTTTATCAGCTCCCGTTTTATGCGGCAGCTGCCTCAAAGTTTGTTTGGGTGACAAGAGATGGAAGGCACGACTCTCAGGAAATCAGCTCTCACATGGAGGGTGGCACGAAGGGGTACAAAAGGAATGAAAGTCAAATTGTGCTCCACCTGTCTGACCTTGTTGCTGTACATCTGAGTCAAAAAGGAACAAGAATATGCAGGTGTTCAATAGGAATTTTATTTTCTTGTGCTCAAGCCTATTTTTGGCAGTGTTTCTCTCTCAGGGAGACACATTGAGGTTGTCATCCCTGGGAAGGAGAACTTAGTACATTATTGTGTCAATGTCATCTTATCCTCCAAGAGGGACTGAGCCGCTGTGAGTACGGACTGACTACCAGAAAGTGACTTAGCAAGAGGCTGAGGTTACGGCTCTTAAGGCACCTAGTACTGCTCATATTTCCTTCACATGAAGTTTACATATTACCTCGTGAAATTTTCATGCCTAGCACCTTGTGTTCTGCTTTCTCATTTGCTGTTAGCCACTGACTTGTGCCCCCCTGAAAATATGCGCTGTTGGTGGCCATTGTCCTGGTCCAGTTGGAATTGCTGTCTGGGTAATTTTGAAATCCCTGATGATCCATGTTCTATAGCTTTTATAGGCATCCCTCCTCTGCATAAATATTTCCTGATCTGCCTCTCCGCTCTGCCCTAGAGGTCTATAACCATTTCCTAAAACAGCTTTAAAAAAGAAAAATATTTCTTTCACCTCTATTAAAATGTCTCTGCAGCAGTAGATAGGAGGCAGAAGTTGTTTCTGTCATCATTATTTCCTTCAATCTGTTATGCACATATACATGTCCTTACCACATATATTCTGCCCTCTATAGTAATAGTCCCTTGACAATCTAGGGTGAAACAGACTTAGTATTTTGCCCAAGTATGGAAATGTAAAACAAGTCCCTTCTAATTAGATGACTGAGTGCTGAGTATTTGCAGTTTCTCTCCAGTGGGATTTGTTTTATATTTTTATATTTATACAGATACATAATGTTTCTATTTATAAGTATCATCACATAATAATAATCTCCTAGTATCCATTTATCTGTTATGACATTCATTTACGAGCCCATGCTATAGCTGGGTTGTCTCAGTTTCTCTTCTCTCTTTGCTGGTACAAATAGCCAACACTCAAAATGAAGGAAGAAAAGGTTTTCTTTCACTCATAGTTATTGAAGGTCTCAGTCCATACTCAGCTGGCTCCAAGGCAGAGTGGCACATGGCAGAGGGCAGCCGTTCATTGTGGCAGAAAACAGCAAAACAGCAAAAGCAAAATGCAAGAGTAACAACGCCAAGAGAGAGCAAGTCTGTCTCTTTGGGTCTCTTAATGTTACACTCAGGCTGTCTGCCCCAGGTTGGCTGTAGCACTCAGACCCATAACCCCAGCCTTGGATCGTGAATTAATCACAAACTATAGAACTGTGCCTCAATGAGGCTTTGGAGGGACAAATACACACAAACTATAACATGAGTCAATAATGTCAATTCAAGATTCTGAGAGAACCATGGGAAAAACACATGATCAAATATGACCACTTCAACTGAATTTCAGTTTTCTCTTCTACAAAGCAATTTATTTTATTGAACAATAGTAATTTTAGATTATTTGCAACTATAACAATCCTTTGACATTTCGGGCTCCATTAATTCCATTACACTGTGTAGTACTACGGCCTTCTGACTGAGTGATGGGACTTTAGTTGAGGGCTGGAAAACCCACAGTGAGGGGCAAGGGGCTAACATTTTTAGCTTTAACTTTGTACTATTCTTTAAGCACTTCTATATTTTACTTCACTGTTTCTCCCAACAATATTATAAAATAAGGTTTAATTTTTTCACCTTTCAAGTGAAGAAATTGAAGTTCATCAAAATTAAGTTCAAACAATTAGTAAATTATCAATCCTCAGGTTTATTCATAGCCTCTCTATATTTTGTAGTTTTAAAAATTAAACCATAGAAATGACCAACATGAAACCATAACAAATGAACAAATATTGAGAATCCTGAAAAATTTCAAAAACATTAGCAGAAACCACTAATGTTTGATGCAGCAGCAAGTAGTGAGACTGGGAACAGAAAATATGTCTCCACTTATTCTAGAGTGATAGACGGGGAAAAGCAAGAAGCAGACAAAGGAACAATGAGTTGCCATCAACAGTAAGGCCAAGTAACAACTGCCTAAGGATGATTGAGCAGGTCCCGGAATAAACTGATCTTATGTTGCATTCTGGAACCCAAATGTTTTCAAGTACATGCTTTTTGGTATTTTTGACCCTATAGATATATAACTTGTATTTTAAAATTTTAACTGGATGGGAACACAGATTTTCTTTGAAATTGGAAACTTATATTTGACTAACTAGACTACTGAGAGTTCTAAAATTAAGAATATTTAGAATTTCAACTTTTCATATTTTAGGGTTGGGATGGATGAATAATGTGAAAATCACTTAAATTTATGGGCTAATGATTTGTTTGTCAGCTCATTTGGGGTGTTATGTTAAAATATAGATAAGAAGTTCATATGAAAAATGAAACAAAAACAAAGTAAAACACTGCCTGCTTAGCAATGGGAAGTATATTATATCTATATAGTTAATATTCACCAGATTTTCCAAAGACTACTGCATTTGATTCCTGGACCACATTCTCATCTTTGAGAAAGTTCTGACGGTTTTCAGATGGGCTTTTAAGCAAGAATGACTTGATAACAGCTGTCAAAAAGAAAAAAGAATTTATGACTTATCCTGCATAGCTATTTTCTTGTTCCCACAAAGAGAAATAAAGCAAACAGAAAAATGAGTTAAATGAGTTTTCAGTAGAGCAAGGAGAATTCCAGGATATGAATAGAAACTTCTAGAACTTTGACAGTGATGAGCTATTGCAGTTCCTTCAGAGACTTAGGATTCTCTAGTCTGCTGTAAAATAAATACAAAGACACATTAAATATTTAACCAATTCCTTTTGAGATCAATGATTAATAAAACAAATGAGTCAGAGTAAAGTGACATTCCATCCATATAAATGCTTTTACCCCATGTATAGACCGGTGACCCTCAGGAAAGAAAAAAAAAAAAAAAGAACTATATTCCTTCCTAAATAGTTCCATTTGAAACACCCTTCACCTTCAAAGGTCATATTAGTGGTGATATTTCTTTCAAAGTATCTAAGTAATCACTTATTTGAAGCTTCAATTCTGATTAATGGTTTAGACCTATTCCTTGATTGATTTTTCTACTTCTAACAACCTTATAGCTTTCTGTGGTTGTCAGAAGGTTGTATTTGAAAGTTTACTTCTATCTTTCATACAATTTCTTAATCCTGAGCACTATTATGAACTCTTCTTTTAATATAATGGACCCTGAATCTAGCTATCTACATTCCAAATTGGTACCACCATTCCTGCGGAAATAGTATACAAAGGGCCAGACAAATAACTCAGTGGATTAAAGTGCCTGCAAGCAGGTGCAGGGGCTAGGGGTTCAATCCCCAGGCCTGCCAATCCAGCCCTGCCCTCAGAGCATGCCGAAACAGCAATTGAGACTGGGTGTGGTGGTGTGTGCCTGTAATCCCAGCACTTGGGAGGCTGTAAACAGGAGAATCATTATGAGTCTAATCTAGTATCAAGACCCTGAACACCCTGTAGGCCCTTCCCTAAAATATAAAAAAGAAATAATATATAAATCATATTACAGCAAAAATAACCACTGAGTTACTCACTGTTTCAAATCCTGATTATATCCAAAATGTAACAACAGCACCTCTTATATTAACTCAGTTTCATCTCAAAGCTTTTTATATTTTGTCTAAGCAATGATTCATTCCACTTTATTGTCCCGTGTGGCACTTTTTTCTGTAAAACCCCTATACATCACATTACAGGTGTTGCATTTCTCTGGGAGGTCACACACTCGAGGCTGGAATGACCTTCACAAGGTCACATAGCTTTATGCTTGTAATGGTTGACACATTGTAGCAACCTAAGAAGTTTAGAAGTTTAATGAAGCAACTCAGCCAGGGCTGGGGTCTTCACTTTGTAAGCATCCTCATCCTGCGCAAGAGGATGGCCTGGAGATTGGGTGAGTGCTTTATCCGTCCTCAGGGTGGTAGCCTGTTTATAATGTAAGGGAGTTGCCTCCCTTATAGAGGCTCGCTCTCTCCTCTTGTTCTTGCTGGTCTGGCTGTCCTCTGCTTTGAATTATCACACCTGTACCTCCATGCTTTGGAGACAGCTGGTTATCAACTGAAACTTCGCTAAATAAACCTTTCCCCCATTAACTTGATGTATTTGTTCTTTTGTCTCACCAATGAGAAAAAAGTAACACAGACAATGCTGTACATATATGGTTTCATTTCAATTTCACTCTTCAACTTGTTTCAACTCCTGTAGAGCTGCTGATCACAGAGATAGCAAAATCCTAAGAAAACCTGAAGATGCTATTAACTGTTTTTAACCCAACTATTTTACAAATTCAGCAGAGAATGAGCTTGAGGAGTTTATATTTTCTTTCAGTCCAGTGATTTTTCTTCTGCAGAAAGATAAACAGAACCAAGAAGAGGTAAAGGAACGCCATTTCTTTACACTGATTACCGGACTACAAGACTTACAGCAAGGCTGAGCAGGAAGCCCTCTGATTGCAAGTGTAGTGCAATGTATTTCAAGTACAACCAAAGCCATTTTCTCGTGTCCTGTATAAACATTCGCTCCTTGCTTCCTAAAGGTTATTCGCAGATTACATAAGTGCAGTGCCTGATACTACACCTTTTCTTACACTTTACTTCATTTACATAAAGCATTTCTCAGGTAAAAGCTGTTACAATGAGAATCAGGTCTTATAGCCAGTCCATCTCCAAATCAGACCAGCACAGTTCACTCCAGGTCCATCCCATGTACACCTCTGGCCTGTCTGGTTGAACTGCAGATGAGGTCTTGCCTCTTGCCACTCTGCTTTGCTAGTCTAACAAAGATGAACAGTTTTCTGCTTTATCACCCACTCTGACTTCTAGATGTAGGTTTTCCTAAGGTGTATATTTCTCCTGGCATAAACTTCTCACATTTATACAATTAGTGCATGCATTTTCTAATAACATAACATTCATATCATTTACTAATTCATATTGTTTTATTTTCCTTCTAATTAACTGTAACCAATAATTATTATATGCTACTTGCTTTTCACAGTTCAAATCAAAAAAAAGTTTCTCTCATTCTAGGACACTCTAGCAAACATAGATTCAAACATATTTTTGTTTATCTTTCATTAGTGCACATTTGAAGTACAGCATGATTACATTTGTCACGGAGAATTGATATGTGTCTATAACGTCTTTTCATCTTTTTACCTCCTTTACCCCCACTCTCTCCCCCATCCCTCCACCTCTTGGTCCCCTTCCACCTTGGAAAAGAAAAGTTAATTTGAAATTTAAGTGTGAAAATTATAAAAGAACCTGAGCATCTGTCTTAGAAGTCATGACCAACAATAAGGTAAGAACTGAGCTGTACAGAAAGTTGGTGCCTGCTGATGGTAGAAGTAGATGAAGAAGAAGAGGAGGAGGAGAGGAGGGGAAGGGGAAAGAGGAGGGAGGGAGGGATGAAGAGGAGAAAAGAAGGAGAAGGGAGGGAAAGGAAGAAGGAGTAAGTAGCAGAGTGGAGAAGAAAATTCTGTAATATAATATGAAATATATTTTTGAAACTAAAAACACAGTACAGTACAATAAACCATAAAAGAGAATAGCAAACGAAAGTCAGGGAAAAATGCCAAGAAATTAAAATAAGATAACTAAAAAAATTAAAAATTAGATTTTTAAAAGATTTACAAGGATATTAAAGATTTCTCAAATTCAGTGTAAAACAAAAGAAAATGAAACTAAAATAGATGGAAGAAAAGTATCAAAATGATGAAATATTTCTATTAAAGCTGGACATATCTTTCCTAATATAACAGAAAGCCTCTTATAATAAAATAATAAAACACAACATCAAATATATCATTTTGAGATTTTAGTATAACAAGATTAAAGAAAAATCTAGATTCTTAGAGTGAGAAAATTCCATACAAAGAGATGAGATTCACTGTATCATTGAAATTCTCAGCAATAGCCAGACAGCCGTGAGGCAATAGCATTGCTAAAAGAGCGGGGATTTCATTTTAGAATTACCTTGTTTAGGAATCAGTTGGAAGAGTGAAATAAGTTCATGTTTAAACAGGTAAGTTTCAAGAAAAATATGGCTCATTTTTCCTTATTACAGAAAATCAAACACAAACTATAAAAAGAGGGAGTAAGATTTAGCTTAAAGAAAGAGGAGGAGGAAAAGGAGGACAAGGAGGAAGTGGAGGAGGAGGAAGAGAAGTAAAGCAGAGACAGAGGAAGAAAAAGAAGAAGAGAAAGGGGAAGAGGTCAGGAAGAAAGAAAGGTCTCCAAAGGGACCACACACTTACAAAGGCAGCAGCAGATCTAGTTACAGAGTTTGCACAGAGCAGACTTGGAAAGAAAATGACCCACTCTGACAAGATGGAATGGAAGTCAGTCTACAGAAAAAAAATTGGAGGGCTCTGTAGAAACTAAGCTTCTAGAAAATAGTGTTGATACTTGGTAATGCATCAAGGTAAGTATTTAAAAAACAGGCAATTAGAAAAATGAGGCAAATACCTTCAAACAAGAAGTTGTAGTTCTCTATTTTACACAATTTACCCAAAGATAGCATTCATGTTGTCATACACAGAAAGACTGATAATCAATGCAAAGCATTCTTTGATAAAACTTCTCACTGGGTGTGCTAGTGCACACCTGTAATTCCAGCACTCGGGAGTCTGAAGCAGGAGGATCAATGTGAGTTCAAGACCAGCCTAGGCTACAAAGTGAGCTCCAGCTCGGCCTGAGATCCTGTCTCAAAAAGCAAAACTTAAAAAGATGTTTAAAGGATGTGGGAAAAAATTGAGGAGTGTGTTATGCATGTAAAATTCTGATCTTTAATGAGAGAGCAATGAAGTGATTAAAATGACTGCATCAAGAACTATCCGTGTAAATGTCTAATCAAAGACAAGACTTTTACTTGGTATAAACATAAGAAAAAGCACAACTACTTTTCTATATCTTTATATAAATCAGTATTACATTTTGATTTAAAACTATGTATAGAATAAAATAAAGGAGCTGGGGAGATGGCTCAGTGGAATAAGAGCTTCCTTGGCAAGCGCAAGGACTGGAGTTCAATCCCTGGTTCTGCAAAAAAAAAAAAAAAAAAAAAGAATAAAATAAAAACAATTTGCTGAGAAAAAAAAATAAACATAACAGTTGTATATTCTAAAAGAAAAATGAAATCTGAAAAATAATTAAATGGGGGAAATAAACCACATTTATACTCATAACCTAAAGATAATGACTATTTTATATGAAATATTGTTATACATGTCTAACTAAATTACCATCATACTTAATAGGAAAAACTATAGGTATATTAATTGCCCATCATTTACTTTATGGTCAAAACAAGGACAGTAAATAGTATTTTGATATTTAAAGTAATGAATCTATACATTTCAAACTGCTTTAAATTTTTTGAAAAAAAAATATGGAGTTGTAGGAAATACTTCTTTAAAATGAGACTAGGGCCAGTCAGGTAGCTCAGCAGACTAAAGTGCCTGCTTAGGCAGGTGCAGAGGATGGGGTTTGATTTGTGGAGTGCTGTGCCAGCCCCGGGGTGTGCTGAAATGGAGAATGAGACTGGGTGGCGCACCTATAATCCCAGTGCTTGGGAGGCTGAAAACAGGAGGATCACTGTGAATCCTATTTGGGTTGTGAGACCCTGTAGACCCTGTGCTAGACATATATTTTTAAAAAAGGCTATATGGGTATAGCAAGTGAAAGAGAGATAGCCCTTGTCTACTCTGTATGTGTGCATGCCATCTGAGTTATGAGGGATTTTTTAATTAACTTAATTAAGTTTTAAAAAATCAAATAATACTTATTCATAATTGTGTGTCATGATGTCTTGAAATATTTATATATAGCTTAACTGAACTCATTACATGGAGTTACCTTACATACCTATCACTTTTATGGTGCAAACACCCAAAATGGAGCACTTTCCAAGAACATATTCTACATACCAGCGCAAACAGCCTTTACAGTTTTATGGAAATCAGGAACAAGAAGAGGTTTATACTGTACCAGGTTCTTGAGCCTCACTTGATCCATGACAGTGCTTTTGGGGGTTCAGGATTCCAAGATAGTGGATATGACAGATAGGGAAGAAGTGTCAGCTTTGGTATACACAAATTGAAAAGAAACTGTCAGAATTTTCTAGGAACTGTAAGTAGAGCCCTTTTACCTTTTCTTCTATTTGCCCCAGGAGATCCTCAAAAACTCTTTTATAAAGTTATCAAATTATGTTCAAATGCAATTGACACCACAATTCAGAATTCCAGGTGTAGTTCACATTTCTCTATCAGGACTTTGAGGTTTTCTGTGATGACGCTATATTATTGCAGGTTCGGGCTCTGCCAGCCCCGGCATATGCATACACAGAACAACAAGGAGAAAAAAATAATAACTTCTTGACAAGACAGCATAAAACTGAAGACATTAACTCAGATCTAATAGCCACAGCAGCCTAATGACACAGAAAACATCTGATGGATCCACAGAGGATTGAAAATTGATATGAACACAAGTTTCCCATTAAGAACATCATGTCATTTAGTTTTGTACACAATTATCTGCATTTGCCAGTATGAAAGACTGAAAAAAAAAAGTAAATTATGGCTAAAACTTACAGGCTTTTTTTTTAGATCTCAAAGGATATGGTACTTCCACTTTAAAAATGGGAAGAACTATTTCCTGCTGTCCGTCTCAGCCCACTCTCCTCTCCACCCACTGAATTGCAATGAATGATTGCATCTGCCAGGGGTAAGTAATGAAAGCTTCTATGCTCCGATGGTCCTGGTGAGGGTGTGCTGTGTCACATGAGACCAAAGAGACATGAGCAGGCTTCCGGCTCTGCAGCAAGATTGCTTCCCATGACAATCTGCGCAGGAACCGGCCAGCACAGGACTGCAGTGCTCTGAAAAGGAGTTGAACTAGAAGAAAGACAAAGCTCCTTGCTTTTCAGACACCATATGCACAATATGCGCACTCTGTAATCTCCAGGGGATCTTAGGGTTAGTGCGTGACAGAAAAAATCTTCATCCTCTGGTCTCCTGCCTTAAGATTGAATTCATTAGCTTTCTGATTCCACAGTTTTCACATCTGAAAATTCAACTAAACCCAAATTGAAAATATTGAAAAATAATACCACACCTTTGTCTGTTTTCTATGGTTATAACAAAATACCAGAACCTGGGATATTTATAAAGAAAAGAGACATGAGCATGGTGGCACGTGTTTGTTGTTCCAACAATCTGAGAGGCTGAAACAGAAATGTCACAAGTTGGAGCCCAGCCTGGGCAACTTAAGAGCAGAGTGAGACCTTGTCTCAAAATGAAAATTAAAATAGGGCTAGAGATACATCTGAAAGAGGTCTTGGGTCATCCCCAGTCCTGCCAAGAAGAAAGTTCAGCATGGGTCACAGCTCTGGAGGCTGAAGAGGTCAAGACTGGGTGACTATATTAAATCGGGTTCTGGCAAAGACTTCATTGTAGGAAATCAAAGGGAAGGGCGTGGAGGTGGAAAAGGAACATAGGTGTGAAGAAGCAAAAGAGTGTGCCAAAGGAGCTGAGCTCCTTTTCTAACAGCATAGTCTGTGACAATGAACAGTCCACTATCATGGGAACTACATTAAGGCCTTTATGAGAGCAGCTCCTTCCTAATCCACAATGCTCCCTAGTGGTCTCTCCCCACAGCCCCATTCCCAGTACCCTGGGGACCAGACCACAATGTCAATTTGGGTGTGGACAAACCAGTTTAACCATGACCATGCAGAACATATACAAGTTTGCTCTCTTTTTTTAAAAAATGCAGGGTCTCACTACGCAGCTCTGACTTATAGTGATCCTCCTGTTTTCTGCCTCCCCAGTTCTGGGATTACAGGCCTGCACTACCATGCCCAGAATCCATTGTCTGCTCAGCATGCCCAAGGGCAGTGCCAGCATGACATGCAGAGCCAGGGATTGAGCCCTGACCACTGTGCCTGCCTAAACAAGTGCTTAGTCCACTGAGCTATTTCACCAGCCTTCAGTTTTGTTCTTTTCCTGTCACTATCCCCAAAATAATATGGTATCACAGGTATTTTATGTAACATTTCCATTGCACTGGGCATTGCAAGAAACACAGAGATGGTTTGAAATATGCAGAAGTATAGGCTATAGGATTATGTAAATCGTAAACTTGACTCATGAGATTTGAGCATCCACGGATGCTGGTAACCAAGTAGGTTCTGGAATAGATTCATTCCTGAGCTCTTCACCATGAGAAATGGTCCGGCCCCGATCCAAACAGCCTGTTTCAATAACACATATGCTATGCTCCTTCTGTGTGTGATGTAAGCAGCAGAGTGTAGAGCTGCATCAGTTTGAATGGCTTCTGTGTGCCACTGCACCACCCTTTTCACAAGTTTAAATTAAATTCTACTTTTTTAAACTAAAGTGGCAGCGCAGAGTGGCTAACAGAACATCTACACTTAATTCCCTGAAGCATGATTGTTACACAAATGATTCTGGCATGGTCACTTTGTCTTTGCATGTTTTTAGCTATTTTCTTCTCTTATAGAAAACTTAGTGGCATTTACCTCCAAGTTCAGTTGTAAGGATGAACCTACCTAAAATGTGTTAATCGCTGCATATGGTTTCTGTAGATAGAAGGCAGGAATAAATATCAGTACTCTGACAAGTAGGTTTATTCTACTGAACTAACAGTGAAAAACCTTCTTTGTTACACTAATATTAGTTTGATTCTCAAATAATTTTCTTCTCTTGGAGGCAAGCACTTTCTTCCTCTTAAAATCAAAATAAGGCGGTAGGTGGCAAAACTCACGGTGGCTGCCGGATGCCCTAAAGGTGCTGAAAGTTGCTGTATTACAAATGATGCTGTTCACATTAAGCCTCTGATTTTCTGCAGCATGCTAAAGGTAATAATGTGTAACTGATGGAATTTCAAATGAAGAATTATTAAAATATTTTTTCGCTGACCCTTTGGCTCTTTACCCTTTGTCTTTTTCTGGCTGTTAACATTCTGGTATAATCTCTATCAATCTTAAGCATTTCTTTTTGTTCTACTCATAATATATTTTTAGTCACTTCGGGGCTCCTATTTTATTTGCTTGGTAAAACCAGGAAAAAACATGTGATAGAATTTGTTAAGAAACTTATGTCTTATTTTGGGAGAATCAGGCCTCGAGATTGACACAGTGGTGAGTCGGAATGTCATGAAAATGCAACAAAACATTAGTGGGCTTCTTATGGTGTTTTGCAGCAGAAGATACTTGCTTCCTTTCAGTTTTCTAGTTGCCCAGGTAATAGTTCTGATTTCTTCTGTCTCTTGGAAATAGCAGGTCACTGGGATGCACACTGTACAAACCAGTTCCCAATTAACAAACCAATCTGCCTCTGTACTTCCTGCATATTTATCTAACATAAGCCCTAGACCACCAGGGATCAGGGCCTGATACTGAGAGTCATCCCAATCAGTGCCCATCCATGTAAATAAATCTGCCTCCAACTCCTGAGTGTTGTTTCTGCTTGCCATTGCATATGAATTCTAAAAAATACTTGGGAAGACTTTTTCTATTCTACCACCTAACAGGGTGCCATATGGTAAAAATCCTTCCCTGGTATTAAAGGATGCGTGGGGTGCTAAATCTGTTAGTGGTAATTCATCCCTGACAGATTAAAATGCTGAGATAGTCTATAGACTATTTACATATTTACGATATTCACAGGATATAATTCACAGGTTGGAACTTTTCAGATAAAAATAGCAAAGGAGAGCCGAGGCAAGAGAACATAATTTTTTTTTTCAGGAAGATGCTTAAAAGAACAAGAAAATGGATCTTCCCTGATGCATGGATTAGGGATGACTCAGAACATTGTCACAATAACATTTCTGTCTCTTCCAGATAAAAAAAATTCATGGTAAAGAACTAAAATTTTGCTTTGTCAGAGCCAGTGTCAGATAAAGTTGGCCCAGATGAGCTGCTACTTGTTAAGTTTCCTATGCCCAAGAATAGTCTTGATTCTAGGTTTGTGATATAGAGAAGCAGATCGTTAAGAGGCTGCTAGACAGACTTCTTCCTTAGGCACAGATTCATGAAATTAGCAACTCTAGACCTTCCTTTCTCTGAAGAAAAATTCTTACGAGAATAACAAACCATATTCTCAGTTCATGCCATTGTCCCTTGTGAATTACCTTTTTCTGAGCACAGAGTCAAGAGCCCACAATAATTAATTCATGGCAAGAAAAAAGAATAAAATAGGAAACGTCTTCCAGAAGAACTAGGACTAAAGGAGTACAGAGAATTCAAAAAAAAAATTTTTTTTTTGTAAATGAAAATCCGTGAAACCTTATGTCCATTAAAGAAACTGGGTGTCATACAAGGGTGAAGGCTGTTAATGTTAATATCTTAAGATTGTGATAATATTTCAGCCCATTTCTTTACACATGCTTAGAATGCTACACAAAATGGACTAACTAGAACCAAACTATAACCAAGTTTAACGGAGGCAGATAAATAACCAGATGACCAAACAAAGAATACCGAATAAAAAACTGTAAGTGCGCAACCAAAAGGTTTAGCGTCCACAAATGACTAAGTCAAAGGATAACGCATCATCTGAGAATTGTAAAAACTTCTCACTGGAGTTGCTCAATCATGAAAAAGTGTAACACAGAATGAAAGTGGCTGATCATTTTTCCCTCTATTTTATAAGGAAAACTGCAAAATATCCTAGCTGTTTTGGGTCACTGCTGGGAACCTATGGGAGCTCCTCCTTAAATGTTAATTGGTACTTAGAAATAGGTTTTTAAAATTGACAACTCTAGAAACTTTGATTTTCTGAAGAAAACGATTTACAGAAACAAGAATCTGTATTTTAATTTCATGCTAGTGTTATGAATTTCCTTTTTCCTGTGTAAATAGTTCATAATTAGAGTTGATTGATATTTAGCCAATGAATTTGCTAATATATATTCAGATGTAGAGCCAACAAAAATCATACTTTTGTCTAATGATGGCTATACCAGATTTTGAAATCCTTGCAAAAACAGTAGTGGGATAAAAAATAATTAGTGTCGAATGAGAACATCACAGCTCTTACTAACACTACAGTAATTTTTGCTTGTATTTATAAACACAGGAAATAGTACATTTGGGGTACAGTTTGATCAAAATGAAGAAATAAGTTTCTCATCAAATCTAGGCCCTTAAAATCTATCTAATGCTTCAGGTGGTTGTTTTGTTACTGGTTAAAAAAATCCTCTGCTTTATGTGTATTACATTGTTGAATCTTTTTTTAATTTTTATTTTTTTTTATTT